>NC_048894.1:16503694-16633652 GCF_011077185.1 Oxyura jamaicensis | reverse complement strand
GGGTCTCTGGGGACAAGTGTTGTCACTGGCACTGGCTGTGTCACGCCACGAATCCGCGTTTTTCCCCAGCAAAATGTGCTGAATGTTGAGCCTTTCCTTACAGATTACACAGGGCTCGCAACTGCTTTTACAGATGTACGTTGTGTAAATTACATGCTGGAGGCAGCAGAAACATATTGCAAGTGACAAGATGAATTGTTTAATCTCCTTGCTTGATTGCAGATAAACTATAAATCAGATTTTATCTCTTCTCAGTGAAGTAGAAATGTTGGGGATGAGCGAGCTCCTAAAAATAACAGAATAGCTGAAATCGCTGCTTTCTTTAGAGCAAATGTAGCCCTTTGGGAAAGTGCAAGAAATCCCATCTGTGTTTCTGAAACTGCAGTAAATTTATTGCAGACATCTCTGTATTTACTGTAAATGGACATATTTTGTGTTGCAAAACAACATGTTGCAGGGAGGAGAGATTTCTCTCATTCGGCTGACTCCAGGAGGTTTTCTACCTGGAAAAGCTCCGTTCAAAAGATGAGTTTGTTTCACATCAGCCATCGAACCCGAGTGCCCGTTTGTTTCAGTCCCCCACGCACGCTGACAGCTGCTGACAGGGGGAGCTGAGGCAGGAGGCTGTGAAGGAGCTGTGGCTTTTACGTGACAAGGGTACTTCTCTGGTTATCAGACAAGCCGTGGGCTTTACAAATAGCTGCTGTATTGGTGACAGGTTGCTTCATGACAGCCATCTCTCTGGGCTTTCCTGACACACTTTTCATTGTGCCTGCTAAGCGCCGTCATGTCTTTCAGTCCTTTTAGATGAAAGGTGGAATTACAGAAAATAAGCTTTCTCATCAAAGCGTTTAATCGGAATTGAAAAATAATTCAGAACGTAATTCTGAGATGACAAAAATGAATGTTTGGTTTAATATAGCGCACGTAATGGGAAGCCAGGGAGCTCAGTGCTTGGATTCAGCTGACAGCACCTAAGTATCTTTGATTTACACCGTGGCTAGAATTGAGCCACAAAATATAGATGAATGTGGATCCAAATTTCCCCCAAAGTTCAGCATGCCATTTGTGCCCATTGCAGAGATACGTTTGGAGCTAGATTTTAATCCGAACTTTTCTGAGGTGTGGAGAGATTCCAGCCAAACGTTACCCTGTAAAAGGGAGAAAAGGAGGCAGCTCGTGCAGGGCCGAGGCACTGCGACACTGTCGTTTTACATTAGACTGCAGAGATGTAATATGTCTGGTTTTTCTTGTAATGCTTGGCCCTGTAATTGAATGACTGAGAGCTTATCCAGACATCAACTGCTCTTGTGGCAGCACAAATCCCCTTGCAGAGTTGTTATCTCCTATTGCTCCCAAATCCAGACAACAACTGGGTTGTGAGAATGCCAAAAATGCAGAGGCACTCATGCAATTGCTGCAAAAACAAAGCAGTGAGCCACAGACGATGAAGAGGGGACGACGAAGCAGGGCACTGCTGCTGCTGTGAGGAGTTCAGTGCGGAAAAATGTTTCTGGATGGGGTCTGCGATCAGTCCCCTGGCGCGTGGTCCGGCAGCTGGGATCAATACTGCTGCAGCCAGGGTTCCCAGCGAGCTGAAACACAACAAAACATGCACTCATGGGGGCACTGCCTCTCGAGAGCACGCATTTCCCAGTTAAAATGAAGGTCAGTCGTAAATTACATCTCTGATTCCCTCAGGATTTCTCCCTCTCGCTCTGTTTTGGCAGTTTAAGGCCTCTTTGATATTTGAGCAAGGCCTTTCCCTTAGCACATCTGATCTTGATTACGGTTTATGGCAATGGTAATTCTGTACCTCCCTAAGGCAGCAATTTTGAGAAGAGAGAGGGAAAGCAAGTACAGTATGATTGTTTAGGAGAGGGGCACACTGTGGAGTATTTTAACCATTTCTCCATTTTATAGCTGTGGCTCTTCCACACCGATCAGCAGCATTAATACTGAGCCCTTCCTATGGCAGCGCCCCACATCCACCAGCAAAATAACTGTCTGGAGGCAGAAAAGACCAGGCTGTGAATTTACGTGTCTAAAACACCAAGCTCTGAACAATAAAGCTGTGGCTTGGGTGTATTTTTCGATGCTTTGTTTCCCGGTGAACACAGAATGGGATGGGTGAAACCAGGCCCAGCTCCGCTTCTCCGTACGTGCAGCAGGCAGACGGGATGCTCCAGCAAGGGACGCCGTGCTGGGAGCATCTGAGACAACGTGGAGGCAGCAGAAGTGTTGCTGCCGATTTGTTTTTGTGACATGTTAGGGCCATGGGTGGTACAAGGCTTTTTGGCACACAGCTGCAATTTCAGTGAGGGTTTTCGAGCCGGTTTGTAACATATGCTTAATTCCCTTACTGCTTTCACTTCTCCGCCTTGGTTACACCGTAAGCTCTCCAAGTTCGCTGAGGCTTTTCAGAGGGTTTGCAGAGGCTTTTACAATGTGGAGGGCTCTTGAATATGAATAACTACTCTTGAAACTCTGGCACCATCGGTCTGCCCCCAAACAAAAAATATTCTTGCAGACTAGAAGTGTGATTCACAAAATGGTTCAATTGCCCTTCAGGCACTACAAATGCCACCCAGTTAGCAAAAGCATGCGATGGGTATGGTTTCTTTTGAATAGGTGACCATAAACATCTCCCTGGGAAGTGCAGGCAGCCGGGACTGGCGGGCTGGTCGCTGTTTGATTGAGGTGCCTGCAGAAACACAGCACCAGAATTGCCAGTTGTGTGTTTGGTTTTTTTGAGTGTTTTGGGTGGGAGTGTTTTTTGTTTGTTTGTTTGTTTAAGTTTGCTTGTATAATATTTTTTTAAAACCTTAAATGTGTTTTAAAATAAGTCTGCATGCATTTGAAATGTGTCTTCCAGAGAGCAGCAGAACCTCCCAGGTGCAGGCTGTATTTTGCCATGGAGATACCAAGGAAAGGAGTGACGAATAAGGGATACTTGTAACACTTTCTCTGAAAGAAGGAAATTCCATAACCCCTAATACAAAACCCTTTCCTAAAAGTGATGCAAAACTTTCACAGTGCAGGAGGGGAACAAAGCAACACCAGCTCTGTTGACATGCTGTAGTGAACCTCCTCAAGGAGGATTTTACAAGCCAAAATTTCCACTCAGTTAATGCTAAGAAAGGGTCCAACATGATAATTTTCCTTTTCCTTTAGTATTTAAATTAGATCCCCAGTATTACCTTGGGATGAACACCTTGTGAGGAACAGCACGTGGAGGGAAAAAGGCTTTATGCTGTATCTCTCTGTATGTTATAACTGCGTGTAACGAAGCAGAGGTTCGAGAGCCCAGGCAGGCAGCAGGGAGCGGGCACCCAGGCTCAAGTGGGAAATGCTGGAGCCGAAGAGCCTCGCTGCATCTTGCTCTCATAAATCAGCCCAATTATTCTAACGAGGAGAGCTGGGTCCCTCTGCTTCAAGCCCTGCTGGTTTACAGAGAGAGGGAAGTAAATAAAAGAGAACAATGGTGGCTTCTGCTGCAGGAGGGACAAAAGGATAGAGGACAATAGGACGATGCTCCTTGCCACTATCGCATCAGGAGGGAAACAGGGTGGCTTTGCACAAGCCCAAGGAGTTATTCCACATCAGAACCAAAGTGAGAATCTGGTCTCATCAGCGTCTCCTGAAGGAAAAAGCAAGTAAAATAGAGATCAAAGGCATGTTGTTTTCAAGGCTCAGTAAGTTGTCCCAAGGGCAGAAAAAGATGGTGATACAAACCTTTGCAACGTCTGTTTAAAAATGCACTTTAAATACAACCCTGACTGCAGCTGTAATGTCAGAACCAAGGTTTAGCTCTCTGCCTGTGGAGTTCTTAGAGTAAGAAGATAGATTTTTGGTTCTGAGTTAAGACTCTTGCAAACTTGTCTCTTTGAAGACATATTTTGGTTCCTTTTCTTGCTCTGCACTGCACTAATTTAAGTGTTCTTGCAATTGTGAAAATTAGAAACTTGTTTTTCTGTAATGGGAACTCAGGTTCTTATTCACTAAATGAATCTGGGAGCCGAAGCTCTAAGCAAACCACAAACTACCATGAGATTTATTAATAAAATATGAGAGCCAAAATTATGTACAGCATTATTCATTGTTTTCTATATTTTCATCTTGTTCCCTCTTATTGTTCCCTCTCTGCGATGACTGAAACAAATCATTCAGGTCTAGATCTCTTATTATGATACCCACAAAGCCTCCTTGCTATTGTTTTGGCCAAATTAAAAACATTTGTCAGGAGTAATTGTGGAGTGGCATAAAAAATCATCCTTATTTTGCTGATGAGGACTTAATTACTTCTAACATGGTAAATGATTCTTTATGTTAGGTACTAAGGTTATATATATCTTCAATAAAAATAGTTTGTGAAGACTGACGGTTTTGGTGGTCTTTGTGACATTCTCCTCTCATGAAAATTTTTCCTGATCTCCCTGGATGTTCTCAGCAGCTTATTCTCTCTTTTCCCATGTCAGTTTTCCTAAAATGTCTTCATCCTGCCCTTTACATGGCACGAGTATGACACACTTACTTCTATCTTTAGCTGCAGTCTGATAAATTATTCCATTTCTCAATCCCATCTTCAGTCTCCAGCTAGGTGCTGTGACTGTATTTTCGGCCTTTCAGACTCCAAAGAAAGCTCTGTAACTATCAGAAAAACCTCTTCAGTCATCATCCCACTTACGTTCCCTGTATTGATTTTGGTGAGCTAAACGTATTGTGATGTTTGGAGATGGCCTAGGCCCTCCTTCGGCCCCCAAAAGCGGGCTCCTCCAGTGCTCCCGAGGTGAAACCTGCGAAACCTTGCTTCTTTTGTGGTGAGAGCATAACACGGGGGGAATTTTTGGTAGGACTTTTGAGCATGACCAGCACCCAGCATTCAAACAATGCACATCAGGCCAAACACAAAGCGCGAGACTGTCTTTAAGCCATTAAAAAGATCCAGAATTATTCATGTCTGCCTTTTATTCCTGAGCCTTTCATACTTACTTGCTTCTGCCTTTTCAACCTTTCCTCTACCAGGAGGAGAAATTCACCTTCAAAGGGTGGAGGAGGAACAAAGAAAATGCCTGGATTTCAGGAGCTGGGCCTCTCAGACATGCACCAAGAATCTTGAATCATGAAGTCCAGAGATACAGCGAACAGAGCACAAGACCCATGAACTTTCGGTAAGCCTTGTGGTGTAAAAAAGCTTTGGTAAATTATTAAATTCTTAGTATTATCTTCAAACTCATCACTGAATTTTAGAATTATCTTCGTTACCCTCTTTGCGCCGTAGTTGTTTCAGTACTGCTGCCATACAGGAAACAGCACCAGAATCAGAAGTTACAGATGGGGAAACTCAAGCCTTTGAAAATCAGTAACACTGCACAGCTACTTTGCTCTGCTGGCTCTAAGTGCTTTTGTAAATGAGCCTATTTTAACTACAGATTAAATCAGAACTTCCTGATGTAGCAGAATCAAACAGCACAGGCAGCATCAAATAGCTCAGGCAGCACAGATACACGCACACGTGGCCACTTTTATTTACACTTCACACAGAGCAGAAGCAGAGCAGAGACTGACAGCTCCTCGTGCCTGTCTGGGGGCTTTGTGGAGCATTGTTGCCTCCCTTGGCAGCAGCTCATCCTGCCATCCCTGCAGAGCTGCTGGCTCGCTGGTGTCGGGTGGGAATAAGGGGTTTGGGAAATTGAGGCTGTGCTGTGCTGAGAGCTCCTGGCTCAGAACAAATACCCTACTTAAAGCAGCTTCTGGCAGGTGAATCCAGAGATAGAACTTGGAGAAGTGGGAGAAACTGTTTCTGTGTGTCCAGATCCAGCCATCTGTTCATGGCCTGTGCAGCCCTCGCTGCCTCAGAGCTCTCTTCAGAACGATAAAGCTAGGGAGAAGACAACAAACAGCTGCCATAGTTAGATACAAATGGCATTTTTCTTAAAGCTTTCCTTTCAGATCTGCAGCCAAACCATGGCCATGTGCCGTGCTGATGCTAGGAGAAGCTTGGAGTGACCGGAGCTTGAGGAGGCATGAACCAGAAGCGCTTTATGCAGGATGTACATCAGCCAAACCAAATGCTCTCTGAGACCTCCTTAAAACATTTCCCACCAAATACCCAAATGCAGACGTTGTTTAAAACAAAAATGTTCACGTGAGGCAATAAGGGAAGATTCAATGCAAGTCCACGGAAGCCAAGTCGCACCTCATTGTGTTTGCTTGCTGACGACTTCACTAACAGCTCAAACTATAAAATATGCATTGGTAAAATGTAAGTTAAAACATTCATCTTAATGTATCAGAGCTGAGCTTCATTCTAGCTACTGCAGCGTAGTAATACATGGTTTATGAACAGCTATAGATTAACTTCTTAGCTATATAAGCACCAATAATTGTACCGTATTATCAAGTTCATCTAAAATTAAAAAAAAATCGATTTAAAAATAAACAGGCCCAAGGCCAAAACCCCACATGTTGGACAGGCAGCACTTGTAACCAAGTGCACACATAAAGGCAGCTATTGGAAGAATAATTGGTCCACAATCACAAGCAAACGCAGCATTTTGTTGTTTCCCCTTCCCCTGCAATGGCTGCTGGCTTTTAGAATTTGCATGATGACATTTTTTTTCTGAAGGAAAAAAATAGAGCTCCCATCGGGGAGCTTTACCTGCCTCCCATGTGGAATTGGCTTTTTGTGGAGCAGATTATCCCATTTATTATTATTCATACCTTTAAAGAAAAAGAAAATCCTTTCCCTTCTCAGCCCAATAATGATGTAGGAGGGAGGGAATTAAAAAAAGAAAAAAAAAAGAATAAAAAGAAAGAAGCAAACCTCTCACTTGCTACTTCTGCCAGCAAGCAGCCCGCTCAATTCACATCAAGGCCAGCAGTTTTGTCCTTTTGTGCTCCTCCTCCTGTTTGTTGGAGGCCAGCACCAGACACTGCTCTGGCCTGGATTCTTTCACTGCATTATCAGAAGTCTGCCCTGCCCTTGTGAGAGCTGAAATGATGCAAGCCAATAAAAGAAAAGAGATTTTTCTCTGGTCTGGAAGAACCAGTTTGTCACTAAGACTTCGCTATTAGTTAATACAAGTACGAACTACATGCAAACCTACACGATTTCAGCTAGTGTGGCAATACTTGAGCTACTGTCCTCTTTCTGTTTGCATTCTGTCACCCCATATAGCAGGAACAACAATTGTTCCTTACAACGTTAAAAGATGATATGCCAAAAGTGCTGGTACCCTGCGATTTCACAGCAGGCAGACCGTTAATTGCCTCTCCTTACGCTCGGCAGATGAAGGCATCTGGAGCATTTATCTCAAGTGCACCGTACTGGGGAATGTATTAGTTTGTAAAATAGAGCAGGACTACAAAGAAAAGTGCTGAATGCACATGGTGTCATTTTGCCTTACTGTGAGCATACTCCACTCTAGCATAGCACACGTTTATTATTCTGCAATACAGGTCACAGTCAGAGCTTATAGGTCGTATTCAGTGCTGGAAGATCTACAAAGCTTCCTCAATGAGATCATTGATCTGCAAGCTCCACCATCATAATCCTTTTTCCTCTTTTTATTTTCAAATTATAGCCCTTTCTCAAACACAGTGCAATCATTTCTGGAACAAATTCAAGTCACTCTGCACATAGCGGTACTATTGACTAAATTACAGCATCCCATATTTATTTCTGTATTTGCTGATGACCTTAAATAAAGCCTGAATTTGCCGGCACAAGGACATTCTCATTGACATACAGATAATAAACTTTTCTTTAATCTCCACAGCACATCAGGAGTGTAATGTTCCATCCACCCATCACTTCAGCCTAAAAGTCAGTCTTGTTAGGATGTATTTTTTCATAGGATGCAAATCCTTTCAGATCAGGTGTCTGTTATTTCTCTACAGTACCAAGTTCTTACCCTGTCTAGCCGTAACTTTTGTAGCACTATCAAACTGAGTGAAATCTGTTTATCATTGCAAACTTTTTTTAAAATTATTTTTTAAAAAAACAAATGTTCCAGAACATGTCTGGACAACATGAAGATAACGAAAGCATCTCTGGCCCACCACGTGGCAGAAGAGCAGTGTGTTTCCGGTCCACGTCTTGGGATAATTAAATAGATGGTAAGCAAGGGGCTAGGAAATAAGGTAACTATAGGAGGAGAAAAAGTCATTGACAAAAGCTATTGCAGCAGGAAGAGGAGGATAGGGCTACAAAGTGAGAGTTTATAAATAGCAAAGGTGTGGGGGTTGAAAGCAGCTATGACTTACCTACCTAAGTTGTCCTTTTTAGTGGCAGACAGTATTGAAATATCAGATGGGTTTCTGCTGAGAGCATTCCATACTTACTAAAAACTTTGCACATGTTAATATATTTTCAAATATATATATTTATTGCAGTGTGTGAAATAAGAGAATACTGCTGTCAGGTGTCACTTACCCTACATTGAAGAGGTGTAGAACAGGCTTCTTTTCCAAGCAGAAGAGCCTTGTCCATCCACATTATGAGTTCTTTACTTGCCAGGCTACTTCAATGCCATTAACCCAAAGTAAGAGCCACGATACCTTTGCCTATACCTGCAAAAGCCTGTTGCTTTTATATCATAGATTTATAGAATGGTTTAGGTTGGAAGGGAATGGAACTTAAAGCCCATCCAGTCCCAACCCCCTGCCATGGGCAGGGACACCTCCCACCAGACCAGGTTGCCCAAAGCCCCATCCAGCCTGGCCTTGAGCACCTCCAGGGATGGGGCATCCACAGCTTCTCTGGGCAAATGTATGGTCAGAATGCTGTTGTAGAATGTAGAATTCAGATCCTCTACTGAATGGAAACATCACAGAACCTCAATGCCTAGAAATCCCTTTAAGGATGTTAAAAATGCCTGGTGGTCTCGAATAGACGAATATAAGGTAATAGGTAGCCTGTTGAAAATATGCAAACAGAAGGATCTGTAAAAACACAGTATTTTAACAAGGTTAGACTTGTGAAAGTAATTTATTATCAACCACCAGCATGGTTCTGTTCCTGTGAGCCATCTCCTACAGTCAGCTCCCAAATATCTTTGAGTAGGGGCTTGGAGAAAGCAGGTCTGGAAATTGGGAGCAGCTGTTCTGGAGCAGGGATAGTTTTTCATGCTGGGTGTATCCATGGAGAAACGGAAAAATACTTCTAAATATCATCACGACACTGCATGTGATGTGAAGTATGCATCTATTCAGTTATTTCCACCCCTCCCCGTAATTCACAGGTTGAGAATATGTAATCCAGTTAGTGCACATCAAATGCCAAGCAAGACATGAGACCCTGGGAAGTGGTACAGTCAAGGTATTCAGTTGAAGCTGAAAAAGCAAAGCCTCTGCTTCCAGATTTGTCCCTGGTTTTGGGCAACTTACCAGCAAGTGTCACTGTATATCAAACAGAATAAAGGTATTAACATTCTTAACGTTAACATATATACACACATACATGTGTGCATGTGTATATATATGTGCATACACACAAATACTTGGCATTTGTGAACACTTTTAAAAATAAAAACAGAATGGCATAAGCCCAAATCTTGTTTCAGTTAAATCTACGTGTTTGCTTTCTGATGATTCCAAAGAAAAGCCATATATTCACACGCACAGCATGAATATAGATGGCATGGTGCCAAAAACCTAACCATGGGAGGCCTCAGTGGAACATTTAAAAAAGAAAAACAAACAAAAAAAAAACGAAAATACGTTTCAAACTGAACTAACAACACTTGTTGCAAATCATTTGAGTAACAAAGGGGATCAACAGAATTTGCAACACAACTGAAGAATCAGACAGCATTTGACCAGGAACTTGGAGTACTAACTGATGAACACCAACCACTTACAGGCATGCAGGCTCCTGTGGAGCTTGGGCAGGCATCTGGATTTTCCCCTGTAGCCATGGGTTTTTTAACTGGATCAACTTGAATTTGAAGCAAGAACACTCAAGACTTCAAAGAAAAGCCCCAAAAGGTAATGGGATTTTAAACAAACATCCTTCACATGGAGCTGCGTGTCCCTAGAAGACAGAACTTCCTGAGTTTGAAGGAAAGAAGCAGATTACACTTTTCTAACAAGTCCAATGAATCCTGAGTGCATTCAGGAGAGCCTTCACATCCTTGATTACTTTCTGGCAGGGTAAATTAACCCTTGCTGCAGGACTGCACCACATGCGCTGCTACTAACTAGACCCGGACTTCTACTTTTAGAGCTATCTTGATGGTGACCAGGTATCACCAGGTATCCTTGTGGCTGACAGCACAGACTAGGTGTTTGTTTTTGTTGTTTTTAAACCAGTTTGCTTCATAAAACCTGACCATTATAGCCACCTGCTTTGACTCGTCTCATAATCCTTTACAACGAGCTGGACTAACAAAGATGCTCCTCTCCTTCCATAGGTGGGTAGGTGGGTGTTCTCTGCTAAACAGGCAGTTCCCCTTTTGTCCCATGCCCCAAAGGATGAGGTACCTATTCCCTTCAAGCTAGCAACAATTCTTGATGAGGGACCAAAATTTAATTAAAAGTACCTTGGGTCTGTCTACTACAGCAAACAATCCTGATTATTATTGCACAGTAAGCAGCACAAAGCTCTAACGGGATTTCTGTTATTGAACAACTGCATAAACATACGAAGAATTACTGCTGTCTTTTTGTTTTTTAAACACTTGACTTGAAATACAGTTCAGATGTGAGCACTATATAAAAATGGATCACGAGAGCCTAATAACCATGCTGATTTTCAAGTCAAGTGTTCTTACTGTACAAGAAAAAAGAGGCTTTAAAAATGCAAAGACTGCATAATACAAAAAAGATTTTGTCTCTGGAACTGAGACTGATAATCATGCCTGATCAGTACAGGTCTTTATCAAAGTTATAACAACTTGATAATAGAACAACAAAAAGAGAACGCTAGAAATAAGAATTAGAATTCAGAATTCAAACTCTGAATATGGATCAGTAGATTTGAAAGCACTGGGGAATAAATTTGCCTTGCCTTTTTTTAAAAAAAACTATGCTCAATTGAATCAACTATATGAAGTGGCTTAAAAAAAATAAAAGTTGTAGATCCATCATAGACTACGATGGAAATATTTTTTAAGTGTTCCCATATACCAGATATGTCTGTTAGGAGAAGGAAATCATCAGGCTCACTACAAGAGCGCTCTCATTTTAAATACAAACAAGCACAGTGCTCTGGAGCATGAGAACCTATGTATGTGAAACTCAAAAAAAAACAACACCCATGATGATCAAATTTTAAAGTGCTCCATGAATGGTCTATTTTGTATCATACTTTGAAAAAATGTTTAAAATCAAATGTTAAAAAATGCTGAGCATCCTACTTTGCTTTACAGCCACTAGGTAACACTTCCACCTTCTTGATTTAGGCTGGCCACTGCAGGAAGCTGTGTGCCTGTCTCTACAAAGAAATAAGTGAGAAAACTCAACCCTGTTGTAAATACTTCAGAAACAAATGCAAGTATTCTGTAAAACACGAGTGGAGGTAAGCAGAGGAGAGAAGTCATCCCATATAACTTCAGGTGCCTTGGAGAGAGATGTGTGCCAGGGAAACCAAAGCTCCCATTACAGTGAGAGGAATCATGACCGGTCCCACCTCCAGAGGGCGATTGATCTAACCTCTCCCAAAGGCCTCTTCCTGAACATGATGGATCTGAGCTATAGATGCCCATTTTGCTCAGGGACAGATGAATCATATTCCAAGCATAATACCTTCCCCTTTCTGATGTGCAAATCAGGCATACTGACAAATAGTACTGGCTTTGAATGACGTACCAAGACAGAGGCTTGCTATGATCATGATGCAAAGTTTTAAAAACACTATTTTCAGTTGTGCAGCTCAGAAATCTATCTGTACTAAAATTTGCTGTCTAATCTACTGTAGGGGCAACTGTGGTATATGTATAGCCTCATCTTGCAGAAATAGAGCAAAAGATGCAGATTTTACTACTCTACCAGATCTTGTGAAACTACTTTTCAGACTACTACAAAACGAAACTGCTTTTTATTAGCCCTACCTCTTCTAAAATCACATTTTTGTAAAATCCAACTACAAAACTTAACATTTTCACACAAATTCCATATGCTAAAGCCATTAAATAGTAACTCTCTTCTGCAAGCCTAAACCTCTCTGTAATGTCATATTAATAGCTAACATGCAAGTAAGTTGTGTCACCTGCACACATCTGTTTTTTTTTTTAAAGCTGGATATTGAACAAGACTTGATCTGAAAATGGAGAAATACAACAATTAAGGAAAACACGGGGGCAACTGAAATTAAAGACAGATTTATAAAGCAGTAAGGGGCAAAGAGCAAAATAACTCTCAGCTTTAAAAGAGGTGTAGAACACTTACCTGAGAAGCAGATGCTATGCCATACCCCTCCTCACACAGCAACAATGACTGACAAAGCAATTGGAGCATAAACTGAACCTAAGGCTAATCTGTCCTTCTCCCAGTAAGGAAAAAAATATAAATATCTGTATTTAAACACACATATACATTAAAAAGGCTAAATAAACTCTCTGATTTTAGGGAAACTTCCATATCCATAAATCTCTAAAAAAGCAACCAAATCAATATTAAAGCATCTATTTACTCTCACTCACAACTAGAAAGATGGGGGGGAACCTTGTAAACAGAATAAACTGAAAAACAGAATAAACAGAAAAAGCCAGAAAGAGGAAGCAAAAGGCAGGTTGTCCTGCTTGTGGTCAACCTCGGTTGATTTCCAAGTTTTCATGCACCAGGAAGCAGGAAATGCAGGCTGTAACTCAGTACAAGGACAGTTAAAGCTGAAACAGAAATTAAGAGGAGGTCAGCCTCCATTTCTATCACACACCCTTAACCTTCTGGCTTTCCAAGCTAGCACTCCACATCCGCACTTTCTCCTTACTTACCACCCCCAAAGTTAGCAATCATCTCAGCCCACAAAGCCCTTTTCCTGGTAATGTGGTTAGCAAAAACTGCATGTGTGGAGGTACCTGAACCGAAGAGCAAGCGTCTCCGCAGAGCTATGGATTGTGAGTGACTGCTTGTACCTGGGGCTTCAGCCCGTGGTTGTGTAACCACCTCCACACAGAATTCCTTTCAGCATACCACCCAAAAGCAGTTTCTCTGGTAACCACGAAACACCATCGTAAATAATAAACTTGGTTTACTTGGCAGGAGTCAATACTCGCACGGTTTGAAAAGCCTGTTGATCACTAGAGCTTTATGTGGTGAGTCCATACTGCAGTATGGTGGTAAAAGCTGAGTCGTCATCTCTCCTCCAGTTAAGTACTGTTATTGGGAAGCCAGGTGGAAGAGCCACTACATTAATTCAGGAAATGAGCCCAGAGCTCCGCGTGCATTTCACGGGAGCTCTGAATCAAGCACCAACATGAGTTTCAAAAACCGCATCTCCTCACAAACCAAATAAGCTACAAGACACCCTGAGCAGCACTTCAGATCCAGCACTACAATTTGCTAGCCTGAACTTTTGTCATTAAAGCTTCTAGCTTGCAACAGTCAAGTAACCTACTAGATCTAACCCTGAAAGCCATACAAAATCAACATAATAAATTAAGTCAGGAACAAATATGCCTCAGATTTATAACCTGTCTTATTTCATGTAAACAGTCTTTCACAAGCCAGTCCCACAGAGCTGCTGTAATCTCCAAGTGATCATTTCTGTTTTAGAAGTGTTTTAGTTCATGTCTTCTGAACAAACTGAAGCTGTTGAAGAAAATTTGTCAAGATTTGTAAGTGTATCTGATACTCAATAAAAATATAGAAGACCTACACACTTGAAAAAGGTTTATGACTTCAATAAAAAGATACACTACATTCCTTTGGGTTAATACAGAATGTAACAGCAGGAGCCATTCTTAAGCACCATTCTGCAGGTGCACTTCACAATGACTGCGACACCTGGGAGTTATTCTACAATGAACAAGCCCTGGAGATACGCTATTATTGCTCTCCATTTGTGAATGTGAATTTGAACAGAAAATTTCCAGATTGGGACTACTGAAAGAGATCTAATGACAGCTTAATTTCTTATCTGAAATTTGGGAGGCGCAATGGAAGTAAATATTAGCTAACAGTTAATTCCCCCTTGCTTTTGTAACTTTAAAAAAACTCATCTCAAGTTGTAATTGTAGTTGAACCTGCAAGAGCTACACTTGGTGGTAATAAAGGTTGTGAGGTAGACATCTTTAAAGACTTACAATGCTTCCCCCGACCTCTTATTTTTTTAAAAAAAGTTTTAACATCCTGAATAAAGTAAGGAGAGGCATAATTTATAGCATAGGATTACTTGGAAAGAAACCAGTAGTTATTGAATTAGTGCCTGAGATGGATAACACACAAAATTAACTGCACTGCTCTGCGTAAACTTTCCACAGTAAAAGCTGTTTTTAAAGTAGACAATTTCAAGCTCCCTTTCAGATAATAAAATAAACCCGTTTACATGTGCAACTTTAAAAAACAAGTCCCTGCTATTTAGTTAGTACCTTTTACAGAGACATCCTATTGTGATGATTACTACCATGACCAGACCAAGGGGAAGGTGAATGCCAAGATACATTCAGTCAAATCACCTTTCTGCTACTAAACTAAAACGTTTTTGCTTTTATGCTTCACTTCAGTATAAACAAAGGTGCCATGAATAGGGTGGTACTACAACAATAACTACTCCTGAGATTATCTAATTTTATAACCTCAGCACTACTCAGGGGAAGCGAGTGGAAATGCTATACAGTTGTTGATTAGCTCCCTCACACTAATCCCCGCTGCAAAAGATGTAGCATAGCAATCAGAAGGATATAAAATTTGTTTATAATTATTGGTGAAGAGCTGTTACTGAAACCATTCACATCTGCATACTGTTTATACTTGCACCTGAGAGACACACGGTTATCGAGTAGAGAGATTGCAGTTGCACTTTCAATTTAGTGAATTGTTATAGAATGAAGATTTGACTTACAAGACAGATTAAAGTTGTTGCTATGATGTGAATGAGCAGGACAAAATGCATGTGCTTACACTCACACAAACACAGAGAGACTTAGCGACTTCTAGAAATAGGAAACAGGATTGAGACCTCTGCAGTTCAGAGTCCTCCTCCCAAGTCTCTGAATTATGTTCTTTTAACCTCATCCATAAGAATGCCTAACAGCTGCACATCTACCTCCTATCTCTTTTTTTTAGCTTCATTTTTGTCTCTAAATTCCAGGTTGTTCACTCTTCTTTACAATCTCTTTACAGTATTAGTTGGCCTTAGTATACATGGTCTATATATAGCTGCTTGTAGTGCTGTGCCGTGCAAGCAGGTAACGTGTACCTACACTTGTAAACTTGTACCTAAACCCTTCACCAGTGTGACTCCTTTCTATAAAAGGAGTTTGAGTATAGCTTCAGAAAATGCATGAACTGTATGTATTCTTACGGATTAACCCTACATACCCTGCACTATGCATGTTTTCCTACCTTGTGTCTTCTTAACTCCAGGTAGGAGATGATTGTAAATACTGGCTGTAAATACTGTGCAACAGAGAGAGAACTCCGAACTCCTTAAAAGGAGGAAGCTAAGTAGCTGGCTCCTATTTGGTCCCTAAGTATTCAGAAAGTGAAAAGAAGTTATTACCTGATTCACTTGTACCCATTAGTTTTACAATGGTTTTCTCTGTAGCTGGGCAAGTAGGGAAAAGAAAAAAAAGGGTAGGGGAAGGCAGGTAGGAATAAGAGTTCTGTCCAGATTTGAAGTAATATTCAGGCATTCAGTTGTAAACACCTGAAACTCAACAGTGAAACATTTCTTCCTGTATTTCAGAGTAGTCTTGAAACATTGCCATGCGAAAAACTGACAGCCTCCAATCTGCCTCAACTATGTATATGCAATAATTTTGTAGTGATTTAAATAACTATATAGCTTTTGTTAATAACAAAACAGCAACTTTATTTAATCTATTTAATCTACATTTTTTCTAATGCATTTAAAAATCATGGGAAACGTATAGCAAGGTTAGAGGAAAATCCCTCTCTATTTATACTGCTGAGGTAGAGTTCTGTGGCTAGCCGTGTCTCACCTAGCAGAATTTTAGTACTTTGGAGTCCAAACACTTGACAGTTTCACGTTACGTTACTTTTGAGTTCTGACGTATGCTTTAAGTCTCCCACCTCCTTCTTCAGGACATTAAGCAAAGTTCTAGAACTATCCAGAATCTTCATGTAAGCAGTTTCAGCTTCATTAAGAATTTTACTAAGATCATTCCGTAAAGCTATCTTCTGGTCCAGGTTTTCACACACATGCTCCAATTGTTCATTCAGGGCTTGAATTTCATGCTGGAGCTTATTTTTTTCCTCTTCTGCTTTCTGGATTTGTTTGTTCAGCTCTTCTTTTTGCAGACATAAGTCTTCAATGTATTTTACTAGCTCGTTATTGTAACCCTGCAGAATAGCTCCCGGCTGAGTCATCCTCCACTCCTGCCCCCGAGCTCTGCCACGGCTTTCTGAGGTCCCCTTCTCAGCAACAGCCTTTTGCACCTTAACAGAAAGAAAGAAAATAAGAAAATAGAAAGTTCTGCAATAGTTAATGTATATAATGCGATGATAACGCTGAGGCAGGGTGAAGATACGCTGTTCAAGGTTTACGTGCTGGTTCTGCGGTGGGCCGCACGTGGTGGAATAGGAGCAAGGCAAAAAGGAGAGGGCTAAGCAGGGGGGGGCTGTGCAGACACAACCAGCAGCACCCACCCGGTCTGAAGCAAAATGAGGAGTCTCCCCTCACACCCAGAGCTCACATTTACCACAAAACACTCAATTTGACACCCCCAGCCCCTCACAGACCCGGCTCCCTCCTCCCAACCACCCCTCCCGAGCCTCCAGCACCTCTCCCCATCCCGCTGAGGGAAGCAGCGCAGCCCCACCGTCCCCCAGGGACATCTTATAACAACCTCCTCCCCGCCGGGCACCTCCTCGCCGGGGCCGCGCCGCGCACAAAATGGCTCCTGCCTATACATCAAGTTCCTGAGCGGAAGGGGAGGAGGGGGGAGGCGAGCCGAGACCTTCCCTTTCCTACCTCGAAGCCGGCGCCGGTCCTCTAGCGGCTCCCCATCGTTGCCCCTGCCCGCTGCTGAGGCAGGCTGACCCCCTCACGGCCCGGCCGCCCTCCTCACGGCGCAGTCCCCCCCTCCGGGCCGGGCTGCCCCCTCCCCTCAGCGCCGCCCCGTCAGCCCCGCCAACGGCCGCGCCGAGCGGGAGCGCGGCGGGGTGACGGAAATAGCCGAGCGCTTCCGAAAGCGGCGGGAGGGTGGAAAAAAAAAAAAAAAAAAAGCCCTCGTTACGGAAACGACCGATGTTTTCCGAAGACAGGTAGCGTTCGGGTGAGGGCCCGGCCGGAGGGCGGGGGGGGAGTTACGGAAAGAGCCGATGTTTGCCGAAGGGAGGGAGCGGAGGGCGTTGGGCTGGGCGAAGGCAGCCGATGTTTCCCGAAGGCAGAGTCGCCCGAGAGCAAAGGGGACAGAGGGGACGGAGCGCGTCGGAAAGAGCCGAAAAGAGCCGACGTTACCCGAGCGCGGCGTCGCCCGAGTTTCCCGGATGTAGTTGGAGGAGCGGCGGCGGCGGCGGCGGCGGGCGCAGCGGGGGGAGGAGGCGGCCGCGGCGGCACCCACAGCGGCGGCCTCCGTGCTCCGGGGGCGTCTCAGCGGGCACGGGGCCGAGCTGCCGGCGTCTCCCCCTCCGGCCGCGAGCGGAGGAGATGGGCCCGTGAGCGCTGCTCGCAGCCGAGCCGCCCCGAGCCGCCCCCCCCGCCTGCCTGCCTGCCTGTCCCCGGTCGGCGGCGAGGCGGAGCGCTGCCTCCCCCTCCTCCTCCTCCCCCCTCGGCGCCCGTGGCCCGGCCGCGGCCGTCGCCTCCTGGTGCCCTCACACTCACGCACACAGGCCGGGCATTGATGGTAATGTATGCGAGGAAACAGCAGAGACTCAGTGATGGGTAAATCCCTTCCTCCTCCTCCTCCTCCTGCCCCCGGCCCCTCCGCCATGTTGTGGGGCCCCCTTTCCCCGCCGGCCGCCCCGGGGCCGCCGCCTAACGCCTCTCTCTTTCTCTCGCTCTCTCTCCAGCTGTCACGACCGCAGGGGGGACTCGCAGCCCTACCAGGTACCTGCAGCGCCGGCCGCTAGGCCCGGGAGGAGGAGCAGGGGAGGGGAAGGGGGGGGCGGGGGGGGGAACTACTCCAGCCCAGGCTTCGGCCGCCGCCGCAGGCCGCGCCGCCCCCGGCAGCCCCCGCCCGGGCCTTGGAGCCCCGAGGGGCTCGTGAGGAGCCGGGAGGAGGCCGCCCGAGGAGGGGACGGGGCTGCGGAGCTCCTGCGAGGCCGCCGGGGCCGGGCCGAGGAGGAGAGGCCTAGTGCGGGCCGGGCCGGGCTCGGGCCTAGAGGCGGGGAGGGGCGGGAGAGCGGCCCGGGGTCGGCCGCGGAGGAGCGGAGCCCCCGGGGGGAGGTGAGTGTTGGCCTTCCAAAAACAAAAGGAGGCTTGTTCGACCCCCCGCCCCCCCCCCTTAGGCCTTTCTTCGCCCCAAAACTGTGGCTGTGGGCTGAAACCTGAGCAGGGCTCGATTTGAGACCCTGAATAACTGGGGGGACCGCTAAGGTTTAATTTCGACGTTTGCCAGCTGCTGGGCACATTCGCCAAACATCAGAGCCTTGAGCTGCTGACAATAACCTCAGTATCCGTCAGGCAGATGCTGTATTCCTCTGCCTTGGCTATGGAAAAAAAATTGGTTCTAGGGGTGCGAATCTGGGAAATGCTGCATGTTGTGATACTGCTCTCCATAGGGCACATAACTGAACTGTTTTATTACATTTCTGGGTATTTGTACCACTGTGAAGAGCAATCTGACAGTCCAGGGTAGCTGTCAGTGACAGTTCACATAAATGTAAACACTTGCCCCTCAGAAGCTTAAGCTGCAAAATCAAGCACATCAAAGAGAGGCAGAACATGTCAGTTTTGGTAAATGTTCTAAAGTGAATTGCCAAGTTACACGGTCCCCAAACCCTAGATTTTTATTACATCTGTTACCAGGTTGCTAGTACTGAAATCTACCTTGCAAAAGTTTAAGAGGTGAAACTGGGCACCCTCAATTACAGTCTGGAGGACATATTCAAAGTTTACACTGATTTAGCACAACTTTCTGTTTATTTTTTAGTATCAGATGAAGTTGTGCTTCTCCCAAAAGTGTCAGAAGTACTGCAGCCTATGTACTGCTGAAAGTATGCAGTCCATCACTGGAAAGATAAAGAAATTAGGTTCATCCTAACGGCAATTGTTATGTTGGATATCATGGTGGGAGCAAATGGTTTGAGTTCTAATTACAGAACTTGTTGCTTTAATGTAGGTAATTAAAATTAGAAAGGCTAATGCTGATTAATAAATGGGAAATGAAAAATTAATTACCTTTAAAAGTATTTTGGAAAGATGTCTAAAACTTAGATCTGATGTTAAATTATTTCTTTGACTTTCTGTCTAATGCCAATACCTGCTCTCTTGCGATCTTCTGTTACAGGCTCTTAAGTACTCATCCAAGAGTCACCCCAGTGGTGGTGATCACCGTCATGACAAGATGCGAGACACCACAGATCCTTCACCACCAAATAAAATGTTGCGGCGCTCTGATAGCCCTGAAAACAAATACGGTGACAACACAGGGCACAGTAAAGCAAAAAGTGTGCATACTCACAGAGTTAGAGAGAGGGATGGTGGTGAGTTATCTTTAATTAACCTTTATTTAAGCAATTGCTAATCCTCATAAGTACCAAGATCGAGCAGTTATCACTCAGGTGAAGGGAACATTGCACTAAAAGGTGTGCCTTGATGCTTGGAAAACTACAGGGAAACCAAAATGCATGTTTCATTGGAAGCAGTCATTTTGGCAATATAATACTTCCTAATTTTCTTGTTTTTACAGGTATAGTAGTTTCTGTTTCAATCATAAAGCTTATATAAACTTTTCTTTTTTAAATTAGTGTGACTTATTTTAGACATTCTGCAACATTAAATAATGTGTAATGGTATTCTTGATTTTTTCACTAGTATTTGCTGTCTTAGAGACTACAATATAGCTGTTTTTAAATAATTTTGTGTATTGTAATGCTCTACTATGGCGTTTAGCCTCTGCAACACAACTACATAAAAGGGAAGCAAACCTTCATATTTAGATGTGTAGAATTCTTAACAATCTTAAAATGATCATCAAAGGTAGCACTTAGAATCTCTCTTGGCAGAAGCTTGGAGTCAGCTAACCTGTCTTTTTACAGGTTATGATAGATACTAATAACATGCCCAGATATTTCTTAACCGGTACTATTTTCTATCCCCACCTCCTAGAAACAGGAAAGAATAGGGTTTTCCTTTTAATAAAAGATGGTAACAGCTGTAGTTTAGAAAATCGTGCTTACTGACTGAATTTGGAAGCCTGCTTTCAGTTTTGTAAGTATTATATTTGTTCTTCATAACAAGTTATAAAGTATTCCAATAGAGAACTTGGAACAAAGAAGCACTGATTTAAAGTTCAATATAGAGGTAACAATCTGTGATGTACAGATATATTTACTGCTGCAGGAATGTTACTTGTTGTAATAGTTAAAGTAAAATGAAACGTCCGTAAGTCCCGTTTAGAATATACTAGTTCACTATCACAAGGATATTTATGGTACCCGAGTGGTTCCTAATTTTTCTCCTTCTTTGGATTAATATAGAGGCCCTGTAGACCACTGATAATGTGATATGGTTCTGTAGAAGGATTACAAAAACATGCATCTTCTGTTAGTACACTGGTTTTCATTATATTTGATCAAACTTGAAGGCATAGTAATCTCACAATCAATTGCATGTGCAAAACTGGTAGGCTGCTGTTCTGTGCAGTCTTCCCAAGTCTTCCCAAGACTGGCCTCCTCTTTCCTGTTCACCTGTCCAAAGATACTCATCCTACATAGTTCTGTAATTCTGCTGAGTTTTGCTACAATCAATAATTCTTTGTTTCAGTGGAGCTACATTTAGTGGAGTTATGCATGTATGAAAACAGCTGGAGGACGAGGCTCTATATGGAGAATATATTTGCTTATTTGAGTACTGAAACTGTTTTTAAGGATAGGAAGGACATTCTGAAGTTCTCACGGAGTCTGGCTGGATTGAATAGTTAGTAAGTGACCTGACGTGTGGGTGTTTACAGTAATGATGGAGGAAAATGAATTATTTGTAGTTCTGTAAGCGTAAGCAACGCTTAAAAACTTACTGCCTTTCTCCTTACCTAGTCTGCAAACACAGTAAAAAAAAAATATCCTTTATTCTGATCTGAAAGTGGTCCTGTCTACATCATATGTTAGTAGACTAGGAGAAGGAAGTAGTTTTAAACAGTTTGAGGGAAGTCAGTAATTTTGAAACATAAGCATTTGTAATGGAACGGATAAGTGATTTCTGTGTGTGTTGTTAATAAGGGTGGTTTGGTGCCAGTGTAAGTATTTTAAAACATAATCAAAACAACCAAAGCTGTGTTAAGCACTGTGTTGTATATAGCAAACCAAAGTTGAGCAAGTATGAGCAGGAAGATGTTACCTTTGTCTTCCAGAGTAGCTAACTACAGGCAAGTTTGAACTTGTTGGATCTTTTTTTTTTTCTGTCCCACTATGATTTACTGAATCTTTCTGTCAGTATGAACTGAAGGTAGGTGTTAGAGTATACATAAATGTGGACATTTGCATGTCACTAGTATCCAAAAGACAGAATCTAATAATTTACCATGTCCACTGTCTGCTGAATTGCATGGAGGTACAGTTTGTTGTTATAATATTCACATAAAGTCTTGCAGGTGCTGACATACGAGGGGGAAAAAAGGAAAAATCTTACTTTGTTTAAATGAGCAGGTAATAAATTTTTAAAAAAGCTAAACGATTTCTTCAGAGGCCTAGTGTGACTTCATGAGTGTGAAATAGGTTTGCTTGTTGTTTTGTTTGTTTGTTTTTTGCAGTTGCCCTGCATTATTTTAAAATGAATGGTGCCTGATTTGTAACTACTACAAAGGTGTTATTGCCTTCCTATCATCTAGCTGAACGTACCAAAACAAATCACATTGAAAAATCTCCAGTATTTATTTCCCCAAACTACAGTAAAGCCCCAAACAAACAATCTTTTTCTCTCATCCCTTAGAAAACAAAACAAAACAAAAAAATGTGGAGTATTACTGCTGAACATAAAGCTGAATTAACCTAACCTCCTCCCTCTCAATTTAGCCTTTGAGAAGTCATTCCTGTATAACCCTTACTAAGTTGTGCTCTGAAGCGATAAAAAAGGTGCACCAGTACAGCATGCTGATTGGTACTTCGGACTCATTTAGTCATGACTGGTTCATTTTTTTGTGGTAAATACAGAACTGGCTAAGTGTAATTTAAAGATTCGAGTGGACGCATATAAAATGCAAGAGCTATAATTAAATTGATTTCAAATGAATACCTCAAAAATGGTAGAACCTGCCACTGCGAACAGCTTTGGTACCTGTATAAAGGTATTTGTCATCATCGCTTATTTTTGTAGTATTTGTAGCAGCACCTTTTGTGTTCGTACAACTGTATCCATGGTGAGAAATTTCACTGCTTACAATTAAGGCTTTAAAACTTGTGTTGGGGTAGGCCCTCCATACTGATACAGTGCAAACAAAGCATTTTTCAGTTGCTTACCGCATGGTTTCTTTGGAAAGAGACTACATACAGAGACAGGAGTCTCTCCGGAGAGGGACTTCCAAGTGTACCTTGTACTAATCGCAGCAGAGTACTTGCAAGTTTTTGTCACATCCCTGGTTTCCAAAGAGTACTTGTAAGACTAGCATGTAAAAGTGCTGGATTAACTTTGGTCTTGCCTTCAGGTCCCCGTGCATGGGGATATTGTCCCTGTGTGCAGGGGTTTGAAACATAATGAACAGCTACCCCCTTCTCTGTATCTCTTATTTCTAGGTCAGCTGCTATAGGCAAGTGTGGAGTTTGAAGAGATTAGGAGTCCTGTGAGACCAACTCAAGTGTGAAGTTCCTTAACAGTAACAAATAGGGAATTACAGCTAGCATTGTTTACACGGAATAGAAGTATGAAGGGCCTTGTAGAAGAGGAAGAGTGTTTCCATTAAAGAGAAAAGGGAAGTACAAAGATTTTAGCATTCCTGTGCCCATGGATGGTGGATGATCCTTGTAGGTCTTTTCAAAGATACAAATGAGGTGATAATATCAGTGTGAAAGTACAGGAAAGAAAGCAGAGAGGTCAGATATGTAGGGTAGCTTTGGGAATGCTGTGAGGGGGAAGGGTGTGTGTGTATACACATTATTTAGGAGTAAAAATTGCAAGAGATTGCAAGATGTGGCCTTCAGGTAGTTGTTTGTTGTTGTTTTTTATTCTTTTACAATTTCTTCCTACTTAAATATATGTGCCAGAAAGACCAACTAATGACAGAAAAGATAGGTAGCAAAACTTCTTGCAAAAAAAAAAAAAGTTCAGTTTAACCACATGTACTCAGTTGTTTATTATAGTGAAGAAAACACTAAGTATTTTGCTACATTTATATTTGAGACTTTGGAAATGTATGTTTACTTCATGTTATTATCATAATAAATTGTTTAAAATCAGTGGAGAACATCAGTATGCACAGCATGGATTTTTTAGCTGGTTTGTATGCTGTTTATGCTACTTTCATAAAATTTGATTGTAACTTGTGATACTGAAATTCCAAAATATCACTGAACTTTCATGAATATCTCTTGCATGCTTTTTATAATGGGCAAGAACACTCTTAATAACAACTCCCTCAGTTCTGTGATACAGTTCTAAGATTCAGAATCCTACTGCTAGCATTCCATTCCTGAATGGAATGTTTTATGAGACCCTAGTTTTATGGAATTGCTGCTGGGAGCTTCTGTCATGAATTGTTTTCGTGCTTTGTTTCCAGTGGTTCCTGAAGGAGTTTGGAATGCTCGTTGCAAAAGGAACACAGAACAGCTGGAAGCAGGAAGCTAGCTTTTCTTTCCTGTGTGAGCAACCCTCACATTAGAGGAGGACAAGAAGCTGACATCTGAAAAATAAATGATAAATTGATAAATTAGCATGTTCATTGACCACCAGTCAGAAACAAACAGGGCATTAGGGCAGGTGCAAGAGTGGAAGCTGCCTGTGCAGCACGCACTGCAAAGAGGAAATAACAGGACTGCTGGAAAGAGGGAAGTCTGAGAATAGTGAATCATAGTGAAGGGTTGAGTCACTGTTAACTGCTGTTAAAGTTATTATTCATTACTATGAAAACAATTTTCTCACAGTAACCACGAGATAGCTGGGATGAGAGAAGTCTGTGATCCAAATGAGAGTGGATCATCCCTGAAATGTACTTTGAAAGCTGCATCCCACCCCAACATACAAGTGTTTTTTAAATAAGTAACTAAATAAAAAGAATCTCTGCTAGTAGTTTGGATGGCTCTGATGGAGGTGGGATTTTTTTCCCCTTTTATTATTACTGTTTTTAATTTAAAAAATTGTTTTGAGAACCCTTTAGTTCTTTAGTAGCTTTTCTCTGGATTACAGACACATGCACACACAAAAGACAGAAAAAGTTGACTTCTGTGGCTTTCTAATTTTGAATAAAAGATTGCTTGCTTGTTTTACTAATACTTGTTGCACTAATAATGCAACCTTCAGTTGGTTGCACTAAATTTCAAGAGTTTCTTTCAAAAATTTGGAAATTGTAGATAGAAGATATCTTCTCCATATGTTTGGCAACATTTCTGAAATGAATTTATGCTGAATTTGTTGTTTTTTTTCTTCTGATGTGAGAATCTCTAATAGAAAAAAATGGAAAGTGTGATAATAGAATCACACTGAGTGATACAACTTCTCTACACACTTTCTTTAGTTTTGAAGGGCAGAATGTTAAAAAATGCTTTTAGTTTTTAATACATATCATTGGTACATAAAAAGAGTATCCTTGTGATCAGTTTACTTACCATTCTGCTTTGTGAAGGTATGCTTTAGACTGAGCCTGTGTATTCTGCTTCTGCAAACTATTGCCTGGGCTTTTGAAGTTGCACTTTTGGCTTGCTCTTCTGAAAATGAGAAGTAGCGATGAAAACTGGTAGTTTCTGATGAGTTGCCTGCTGCCAGGCAGTAGTAAAGATAGCAATTTGTAAATTAGGTAGCTTTTTGCTGGAATGTTTTTAGTGCTCTACAAGGCGTCTTCTAGTTCAGCATGCTGTAATAGCTTTCTGGTGGAAAACAGTAGTTTAATGGCACCAAACTTGCAGCGTGAACTACATTTATTTATGAAGTCAGGTTCTTAGACAAGTTTCATAGGCGCTTCCTAGGAAAATCTTTACTACCAATGTAAGAGAGAAATTGTTCCTTAAGTTCTTTAGTTAGGGAAAAAAGGTGTTTTAGCATTGAAAAACAGTTCTTGACAGTGATGCTTTTAGGCCCTTGCATTGCCCATAGTTGGTTATAATGCAAAAATAAATTTCTGGACTTTAACATCTGAAGAGAGAAGCATTTATACATGTTGAGCAAGATTGATCTCCTGTTAGTGTTTTCTCTTGAATTCTGAAGGCTCCCAAAACGTATTTGATTGCAGGTGTTTTCTCTTATGACTTCAGTATTAGAAGGTTTTCAAGGTCTTCAAGGCCCTTAAAAGATTTCTTAGCTTTTCACAATAAAACTACCCTAGAAAAAATGCTTAAGTTCATTAGCTCACTAGCTGTTCCTTTATCCTAATGTTTGTTAGACAGCATTCATAAAAGAAGCTGTTTATCTACTACCAGGCTTATTCTCCTTATGTGTTTTACACTGGTTTCATTTCTTTCTTTTAGCGAAGTAGCGTTTTTTTTTTTCCCTTTGAAAGAGCTAGCCTAATGATGCAGGGAATCCTTGTTTAGATTTTTGGAATGAACCTCTATTTCTAGAGTGCTACTAAAAATATTAACCAATAATAATTGTGGCTTACCAGATTTTTGCTGAATATTGTATTTCTGTCTGCAGTTTTATGCACAGGGAAGAATATTAGAATTTTACCATGTGCTATAACTTACTGAAATTTTTGTCCAAGTGTTGCTTTGTGGAACAGTACTTTAAAATTCATTCATCTGCAGGAACTTGTCCCTTATATGTTACCATAGATTTGCCAAAATAGCATCAATTTCTGGGGTGTAAGCTTGTAAAATAAATAGTTGATCCTGTAAATTTTAACAGCTTTTAAAGTTATTCCAAAGACATCTTTTGAACCGGGCATTCACTTCAAATATTTTCCTGTTGCAGAAAGTTTTTCTCAGGTCTTCAGTGAAAACAAAAATAAAACTTTTGATTTTCAGTTCAGCTCTTCAGAAAACTTGGCTATCAGTGAAACAGCCTGGAATTCTCCTGCATAGCTCAGAGAAATATGAGAGTCTCATGAGAAATTCTGTTGAGGGAGGATCTCCTGCAAATCAGAGTTTGGTGGATGAATACTGGCAGACTCCCATCACCTTGCCACAGGTTAATGGGTCTGAAAGAAGAGATGCTTATGTATCCATCCTTTTTCTCTTGAACAGCACTTGATTCTTCCTACTCCTTTCTGGCTTGTGAGATTGAGATGCATGTTTTCAGACAAATTATACTTGGTTCTGACTAGAAACTGATGAAAAGTAGATTCTTGGAGCACTACTCAAAAATAACATCCAGTTGGACATTCTGACTTGCAAATTATTGGAAAGGGAGATGAGTTTTTGAGTGGATGACTGACAAGAGACCTCATTATTCACTCTTTATGAGAAGTGTGGTAAATGTTTGTGGCCTTGAACTGCGATTCCATGCATGCAGCAGCATTACAGTGTGTTTGAAATGAATGGAAAACAAGATACCCAAATACCTTTCTTGATTAGGCCCCATGCTACTTCGGAATAATTTGTTTCTTACTGTGTCGGTTATAATGAGAAGAGTTGAAAAGGAGCAGTATGTCAAAGTTTGATGCTGTAATTTTTCTGTTTTGCTTTTAAGACATACCTAATTTTGTTTCTACAACAGTGATACGATAAAATGATAATTTCCAGCTTTTGTCATCACTCAAAAAAGGCATGTAATGCAGTATTGCTCCAAGTAGCAAAGGCAGGGTACTCAAAAATACGAACAACTAGTTTCCAGAGCTAAATTCCTCACCTCAGAGCATCTGAGGTGCAGCAGGAGTCTTCACAGATTGTTTTTCTCTAAGCTCTTGTCATTAATATTCTGATACCTGTAAATTAACTTCTCTGACCTGCTATCTCAGGAACATGTGAAATTGGTGATTCTTACCAACTAAATTTAAATGCTTTGAGTTTTTTAACTAAAAATATTGCCAACATTGGGTGTTTTACAGATGAAAACCTGCAAGTACAAAACTTATGATCGTTGAATGAACTTTTTTTTTGTACGTGTATGGGTTTGGTCTTGGACCAAAGTAGTAGCATTTTTATCTGTGAGGAAGAAATCTTAACATTCTTCACAAATTGTCAGTAATTTGTGACTGAATGACAAATAATAAAAACTGTTCAATTGTACAGAGCTAGCAAAGTTATGTGAAAGTGAAAATGCTGGCTTCTCTGCAGGTAAAAAGTGGTCTGCTGTGTGAAATGTCACAGGAAGGAGTGGAAGCACTAAGAGAAGAAAGATGACTGCAGATAGCGATGACTTTTAAAACAGATATGAAACTCCTGATGCAATTAAGAGCATAAATATTGAGTGCAGCGTTATCCAGAAATTATATATGATGATAAGTATCAAGTAGGACCAGAGAGAGGTTACCTCTTACAGTTAATGTGGCAGCTATTGGAATACAGTCTCTACTTTGATTTTCACAGTTCAGAAACGATGCAAACATGGAGATTTTCAGAGAAGAGGGAAAAACATAAGGCTGCAACTGATATTGGGCATTAGAAGGAGAGACTTGATGAGCTCTCAGTTTAGTTACAATGGAAGCATGAAGGGTTTAATTCAATTAATAATTTCAGGGAAAATAAATGGCGTACTTCAATATTCAAATTAAAGAACTGTAATGAGTTATTTAGCAAACAAAGGTGCAGCAAGATCCAGTTAGCTTAACTGAAGTATTCAGAGAATAGAAATGTTGTACAATTCTTGATGTTGTCAGTAACAACTGGGGAAGCTTACTGTGACAATTTTTGTAGGGCTAGATGTTTTAAAACAGTATTACTTAAAGACAGTTCTCAGGCATCTTCAGTGCAGAAAGTTGAACTAGCTGTTCAGAGATACATTGGCAGATAAAACAGTAACATGAATATTTGTTATTCAAATGATCTAGATTAGTGGCCTCTTCAAAATGGAGCAGATTTAAAATTGTTAGTTAACTTTGTAAGCAGCATTCCTCTGATAACTTTTTTTTTTTTCCGAGTGGTTGAACTTAGCTCATGGCTCACGGAGGCTATCATAGAATAGAATCATAAAATCATATAGGTTGGAAAAGACCTCTTAAGATCATCAAGTCAAACAGTTACAAACCTGTGAATGTACTTTGTATTGCACTGTAGGATTTTTGGTCATTGAGAGTATGTTCTTCTGAGTGCTGTTCTGAGGTCAAGTGAAACTATGACAGATCTACTGGCAGCGGATATGCTTTGATTTGCTTGACTGGTTGTTATATTTGCCAGATTGGATTTTAGTACGAGTTGGCTGGAACTACACAACTTCATCTATTTGGACAGTATCTGAGTATCCTGAAATTGCTTTACTGTTTCAGGTTTGCAGAATTTGCATATGCCAAAACAAATGTAAAGTTCTCAAGTATCTTCTTTTCTTTGCCAGAACTTGTTACAGAAAGGTTGACATGCTTGCCTGGGTTGCTTTTTAAAGAATTATTTAATTATTTAAAAAGCAACTTTTAAACTTCAAACTTTCAGGCCCTTCTACTTCCCCGATTTCAAAATTAAATTTATTGATATGCAAAAGAGTAATCGATACACTCCATAGGTAAGGATTTCTGTTTGGGTTATAGAAGTGTTATTTTCTTTAAACTCTTCAAGTGTAGGTTGTGTTTTTGCAGAATAACGTGAATTCAGAGAATTTGAGTTAAATAATCCTCTCTTCCCTCTTTTCAAAGCTGTTTTTAGGTTTATCAAACTCTGGTGTTTGTGTTGTGCTTTTTTTTTTTTTTTTTTTTCTGGTGTTTCCAATCTTGTTTTCTTGTTTGTTACAGTTAAATTTGGTTTAAGTATACTGAGAACTAAAATGATATAGAATCTTTCTGAATTGTGATACAGATGTTTTCACTCAATAGAAACTATTAGTGTGTCTTGCAGAATTCCTTTCAGAGGCATGGTATAGTCAGAAAGAACTCATAACTTGTAGGAACTTGAACTTGTGAAATCTTTCCTTTAAACAGTCAACGCTCTTCTTACATATAAGATAATGAAGTCAAGATACACGATCAGTTATCCAAATGAAACTGCTGTCATTTTTTCTTCCCTCCAAGCCAGGTCTGCTGAATTATCTATTTGGATACTTTATTGTAATTCATTGTGACCATAAAGGAAGCAGGCAAAGTAATTGGACATCGGAGGGTGACAGCTTGATAGTGACGTCTGGCTCCGTGCTATGTTTCTGATTCCCTTCCTCAACTTTAGCTTTAACTGAATGTGAGAAACGGATCTGGGTGTAGAGACTGAGATTGCTACAGGATGAGACGAGAAGCAGGATAAACTAGGTTACTTCTGTTTACATTAAGATCAAATCTGTTTTATTTAAGTATTAAATAAGGCAATATTGAATGGAAATTGCTCACACATCATTTTCTGCAGTAATTTCACTAACATTAAAAAAAAAAAAGCCTGTGGTTAAGTCAGTACAGCTTTTTATTAAAAAAAAGTAATTTTAAAGAAATCTTCTGTAAAACTACATTTTCCTCTTTTTCTTTTTTTGAAGCTAGTTGTGATATTTCTTTAAAACATGCAAAAAAAGAGTGTTATACAGCAATACAAAGTGACAGTATTCTGATCTTTGGTTAGATGATTGTAGCTGCGTGTGTTTGATCAGTTCATACCTTCTCAGGTTTTAAGGAGGTAGGAGCTGAAGTCACATGATTTTGTGGCTCTGGAGATTTCTTAGAGTAAAATCTGTGTAGGTGTTCTTGTGAGTCCAATTCATTTGATAAAGTGAAATTCCTTCTTAACATTTTCCTAACTTCAGAGAGTTGAGATACCTACCTGAAGTGTTAACAAAAATGACTCGTCTGTGCCTCCTCAGGGGCAGGTGACTAAAACCCAAAATGTTTAGGAGTGGAAGAATAGAGTTTGGAGATGCATCTCCTTTTGCATGTGTGTAGAGTTGAATTAATAGAGTGGAAGTTCTTATGTGGTGGATCCTGAACAGGGAATGATGTAGCATCACTTCGATAAATTAGGAGGAAGGTGTGTTGATCTGTGATGTGTTTATATGTGCATTTTAATCCCCAGTATGAGCAATTTGCTCTTACTTTGAAACCAAAAAGTTTGGCCATTACTTGGGTAAAGTAGCATCTTTAATTTGCTGTTTTCTCGTGAAGAGTCATGTACTTCAGAACTGGTGCTGTCATTACTCCATGCAGTTGTTTTGTCAGAGAAGCTGCCTACCAAAGAAAAGCTTGTGAAAAGGAAAGCTGTGAACATGCTGACTAATTTTGGCCTAAGCAAAATGCAATGAGCTAAATGCTTCAAAATTTTGTTTTAAAAAAGATCTTGAAGTAAAAATATAAACCATTTTTGTTCTGCTTTTAGTGAAGTGAGAGCTTTACGTTTTTTCCTGTAACCATACCTAAGGATTTGAGGTTTCAATGATTCTGTTTTTGACACTAGTTATCTTATATCTGCTTATTGCAGTAATCTGAGGATCAGCCTTTCAGTTAAAGGAAAAAATAATCATTTGAAAAAATAACCATAGTAATAGGTGTGTTAGCATTAGATTTTACTGGTTTCAAACTAAGTTAGTGTGTTAATTTGCCATTTTTGGAGCTTTACCACAAAAAAAGATCTCAACCTAGTTAACCTTCCAATAAAAAAATCTCTCCTACCTCTTTTTCAAGCCTGTTATATCTGTTACTAGAAGTAAGTCTCAGTATCCCTGATAAGATTTTTTTTTTAAAACTTATTTTTGTGGAAGAGAATATTACTGTAGAAATCTGATCTGTTTCAGAAAATATAGGGCATGACAGTCCTCTGAAACATTTTTAAGAAGCAGTATTTACAGCTCTGTCCCAGTTACACACATTAGTTGCTTTCCCTTGGTTTCCTGTATTTCTTAAATATCCTGCTGTTTTATGTCCTCCAAAAGTGACAGTCCTCTTGAACACTTTTCTGGGTACGTTTGTTACTGAGCTTGTCAGAGCAGCTTAGCTGTAAATTATTCATACCTATCAGTAGCAAAAACAGGAAAGGGAATCTGTGATCTGCCCTACTGTTGTGATTCAAACATAGCTGTTCACTTAAGAATGTAGGGGCAAAAACGTACTGTGTTTTGTTTGTTTGATTTTTAGTCAAGGCAAATAATTATCAGAGAACCACAGAATCATTGAATGGCTTGTGTTGGAAGGGACCTTGAAGATCATCTAGTGCCAGACCCCCTGCCATGAGCAGGGATGCCACCACCATGTTGCCCAAAGCCCCATCCAGCCTGGCCTTGAACGCCTCCAGGGATGGGGCATCCACAGCTTCTCTGGGCAGCCTGGGCCAGGGCCTCACCACCCTCATAGTGGAGAATTTCTTCCTAACCTCTAATCTAAATCTCCCCTCTTTTTAGTTTAAAATCATTCCCCTTTGTCCTGTCACTATCTGCCCATGTAAAAAGTTGATCTCTGTCTTTTCTAGTAGCCCTCTTTAAATACTGAAAGGCTGTGATGAGGTCTCCCTGGAGCCTTCTCTTCTCCAGCCTGAACAGCCCCAGCTCTCTCAGCCTTCCTTCACAGGAGAGGTGCTCCAGCAGAGCACCTGCTCTCACCTTAGAGAGAGGTGCCCTCCGTCTCTCTATGGCATTGATAAAGGTAGTAAACAGCAGTGGTCCCAAGACGGATCCCTGAGGGACACCACTCATCACCAGCCTCCGCCTGGCCATAGAGCCTTTGACTGCAGCTCTCTGGCTGCGGCCAACCAGCCAATTCTTTATCCATTGAATATTCTACTGTTCAAATCCATTTCTTATGAAGTTGAGTGCCTCAGCTTTCCCAGTGTCTGTTGTTAGCATTTCTCTCTTCTCGTTCATCCCTTGGAGGAGGGATGCTTTCCTCAGCCTTTCTTTTCTGATCAGTGTACCTCTAGAATCCTTTATTGTTACTCTTTGCGGCCCTTTCCAAGTTCAGTTCCACTTGTGCTTCGGCTTTCCTGATCCCATCCCTACATGTCTGGATGGCATCCCTGTGCTCTTCCCAGGCCACATGTCTGTGCTTCCACCGCCTTTGCATTTCCTTCTCACACCTCAGTTTGACGCGTAGGTCCTTGCTTAACTGTACTGTTCTCCTGTCTTGCCTTCTTGTTTTCTTACACAGGGGGATGAAGTTCTTGCACTGTAAGAAAAGTGTCCTTAAAGATCTGTCAGCTCTGATTCTCAGGACAGTTTCCTAGGGGATCCCATCTACTAATTCTTCAAAGAGCTGCAAGTTTGTTCTCCTGAAGTTCAGGGTCCTGACTTTGCTCTTAGCCGTGTAACGCACGTTTATGCGTAGGTTCTTCTATACAAATTAGGTAATGCCCTTAAACACAGTAGGAACAAATGAGGTAATTTCATCTAATTACATTCTTTTGACTGGTGGTGATTTCATGTCAGCTGTCACCCTTGACATCAGCAGGCATTCACACACCTCCTGGTTAAATACTTGGCTTATCCGGACACCTGCAGCTGACAGGTTAACACAGACTTCATTTTCAAATCTTCTCACTTCTTCTGCAAGAATACTATATTTACTTGGTGTAATATGAGAAATAATATGATCGTTTTCCAATTCAAGTGATGTCAAGTTCACCTTTCCTACTGGCAAAACACTGTCTGTACTAATGACTGCAATCTCTCTCTAGTCCTTTGAGAGTGTTTACTTAGCTAGGGAAATAAATGAGACACTTCAGCAACCAGAGAATCATAAAATGTAGTTTCAGTTTGTAAACATAACTTGAGCTTTTGTGGAGGGTAAGGATTTCCTGGGATTTCTCCTAGTAAGGAAATTCCAGGGAAGATCAGGTGAACTTATATATATATTTAGGAATTACTTAATTGGAGGAGAGAAGAATTGTCATCGAGTGTGCTTTACACGTTAGAGAATTGTATTGTTCCTGTTAAGCTATGCTAAACATCCAGCCTGACACTGGCTGTGAATCCATGATATTAAAAACCCAGTGCTTTTATTTATAGGTGTATATATATGTGTATGTATGCGTGCACATGTATACATATGTTTATGCATAAAAATAATCTCTCTAGGTGGGTCCTTGCTATAATTGAGTATTTTTCTATAACTGTACTGTATACATATGAAAAAGACCTAATGTAGTGTGCATTCAACTAGATTTTACTTGAATGGCACAAGGAGATCCATTTCTGTGTAGTTGCTATTTCTGTGTACTTCTTTGGAGGCAACTTTCTTCATGCATTTTTTGTCTCAAGAGAGTACTTTGACCGTTTAAAATGATGACCATTGGTCTGGTCATCTCTGAAACTAAAATCTAAAGCTTGATGCAAAGAAGAATGTAAGTCTTGCAAGAGACATAACCAGAATCTGTGTGTGCCTGTGGGGACGGGTAATGCATTTTTATGATGGGGTAAAATAAAAGAAGTCTATTTTCTTGCTGACTTTTATAAAAGTTAGCTTTCTTTGCTTTCTTCTTTGATGAGAATGTTAGCAACATGTTAAACAGAAGAAATGAATATGAACAAATGCTTCCTTTTTTTTTTTTTTTTAAATAAAAGAAAAAACGAAACTTTTCATTAATGCCTATTGCTTAAACTTTAAAGAAAGTTCCCTTTAGGCAAATTGTGACATGGAAGTGTTATTTTTTTTTTAAGAAATTAAGCATTTAAATGTCACCAGTAGTTCAGTATGCGATCTTTTTTCTGAGTGAAGATGCTTTATAGCTTAAAAACGATAACTGCACTCAGTATAGAGGAAAGGTTGTTAGTTCTAAAACAGTATTGATCAAACAGAATTTTTGCCTTTGTGTGTTGAAGGTTTAAATAAATACACAATTTTAGCGCACCAGCTTCCTTTAAATGTTTTTTTCCTCTCTTTGCTGTTTTAATCTCTCTTACCGGTATGAAAAGAGCGATGTTTGTTTGCTGCACAGTCTTGGTATTCATAGGTCATGTGTTCACACCCATAAAACTTCTAACAAGGTAATGTTTTTAATAAGATTGTCCCATTTTATGTGGAGTCCAACTCTTCCTTGGTTATGTCAGCTTCCCCCCGCCTTAGGAAAGGCATGAGGAGGTGGCAGGCTGTCTTCTGTTTGATCAGGACTGTGAAAATACCATTGCCTGACACAGGGAAGCGCGTGGTGGAGGTGCTGTTAGACGTCTATCACTGAACTTGTATCTCTTTGTGCTGTACTAAAGCATGTTTGTGGGAGGGCTGTTCACTCGGGTTTCATGGCAAGGCCTCAGAAGGGGGAAATTTAGTCTATTGCCCTTATGCTCTGCAGATCCACTTGGAGTTGAGATAACATCATTTTTAGTTTGTGGTAAGAGTTCTGGCTATCAATTTGACACTCCTGTTTTGCATGTCATAATTGAAACCAAAAATAACGAAAAAGCACTTTCTTGAGGACAAAAACCTCTCTTCCTCACTCTCTTATTTTGTATCAGAGATATGTTTTCTGAGCTATAGACAAGAACTAAAGCATGGTTTTGCCTTATTCTCAACTACATTTAATTACTTCTTAGGGTAACATTCCACTTTGATGCAAATATGATAATGTTACCAAGTGGTGCAAGATTAAAAAGACCTAATAGCGGGGAGGTTGGTGCTTTGCTTCTTTTTTCTTAGGGGGTTGTGAATATGACTGAGTTGCCGAAGTTCACAGTACCATTTCACACTTTCCATGGGTAAAATTGCTTAAGCTGTTTTTCAAGCAGATTGGCCTCAAGTAAGATCATAGAATCGTAGAATGTCCTGAGTTGGAAGGGGACCCACAAGGATCATCGAGTCCAGCTCCTATAGGAGTTAGGCAGCTTAGGTATGCTGGGACAGGCATCTTAGGCATGCTAAGCAGTGTTGAGGATGTTGCTAGCAATGTTCTCTATTAGCTGCCCTAATCCAAGGGGAGGAAATAGCAAATGGAAATAAGAGGAAATTCTTCGGTCTTTCTAAGGTGTTCTTATCAGGAAAGGTTAGAAGCTGATTGTCTGCTGCCTTATTTTAGGAGAAACAAGGAAATTGATTCAAATAATACCACTTACTGATCTTGAGAAATGAAAATGGAAAATTTTACAGGTGATTTAAAAATCTTTAATCTTTTTTGCCTGTTTTTATGTTGATAGTTGATATATCATGAAAGCTGCCAATAAGTTTTCTGTTTTTAAAAAAGAAAAAAAGCTAGTAGGGATTGGTAGGGATTTGTGATGGGAGAGAGGCTTCTGTGGTAGCTTCACACAGTATATTAGAAGTGTTTTACATTTATGTGCCTGTGTTTCTGTAGACTTATCTCCATTACGGTGGTGAATTCAGTTTTGATCTAGGGGGATCACAGTCTTAGCCCAGGAAGCACCACCTGTGGAAATAAGGTATCCGCATGCCCTTTTATATATTTTTTTAAGAAGGTAAACCAAAGCAGTTTGAATTTTTGAGTTGGTAGAAAGTCATTTTGTGCACCTTGGTGAAGTTTCTGTTGTCTAACCAAGTACTTATCTTGAATTAACATATATATTAACTCTGAGTTGCTTGAAGAGAAAAATCTTTGAAATGTGTAACCTACTTGTAAGGAGACTTGGATCTGTTATTTGCAGTACTCAGTGTAGTGATGTGACAGAGCGTAAAAAAATCGCCTTTGGAAAATGGAAATGATACACATTTGTCTTTGCCAGCTACTCTCTTCCCCTGCTTAGACATGCATCTTATTTATGTTCCTTTGCTCTGAACTATGAATTCCTGGATAGCCTCTTAATTGTTGTGAAAGGACCTGTGGAAGGCAGCCTGCACTTGGTTATCCTCTTTTTCTCTGTGCCAAGGTAGGGAAGGAGTCACTGTTTTTTGGTAAAGCACCTGAATAAAACTGTTCTGCGTGTGAACTGATGTGCATTTCAAGAGATAAAAATAGAAAGGAAAAAAAAAGCTATAGTGAGATGGCTTGGCTGCCAACTTGTTTGTAGTTGTAGTAGCGCTACAAATCTTGTTCTTTTCAGGTACCTATTTATATTTTTTCTGGAGTGCTGTGGAAACGCTTGTTTCATCCCCTAGCCTTTTTACAAGGAATGCCTTGGGACACGAAGTGTTCCAGCAGCTCACTGGATTCAGTGAACTTTGTTCATTGAACCTGATTGTTTTCGGTCTTGTGTACAGGTTGAGAAACAATTTCTCACTGTTAAATGTGAATGGGCTGGGGGTTGAAGGGAAGAAGAAAACATCCCAAAAAATCTTTAATTATTTTGCTGTAGCTATAGCAAGGAAAGAAACAAATTAGAAGGGGATGATTGGGCAAAAATAGGTTTATATCTCTTCTGCCAGTGATATAGTGATGTATGGCACCTAAGCTGTTATGTCCATTCAGACCAAAGTGCAGCTCTAGGAAAACAGCCTCCCTGTTAGCTGCTGGAGTAGTAAATCCGTAAATCCCTGAATATTGATATGTGAGAACTCAGAAGTCTGAATTTAATTTGAGCCATTTTATTATTGCCTTTGCTTTTGTTTTTGAGGGGCAGATAACTGGTTTTCTTTTAGAGTGGTTTGTACTGTTCGGCCTAAAATTAAACTGCAGTTTCTGAAATAAAATTGGACATATCTACCTAAAAATAGAAATGTAAACAGAAGATACCAAAGTTGCATTATGTAATGTGTAAGATAAAATTATAACCTAAACCTTCATTTTAATAATCAGTAGTATCTCGGAGTTCTTTGGCTGTTTCATTAGTTAAACAATGCAGGCCCTTGGCTTTCACTGGATTATTGCTTCTTCCTTTTCCTTCTGGAAATGTCGGTTTCTTACTGTAGTTTTATAAAGAAAGATCTATTTTTAACTTCTTTCTGAAGAAACCTGTATGCATGTAGGATCCTTTTCATCCCTTACTAGTAATGTGTCCCATTCCATGTATGTATGTCTGTTACACTAAGGTCTTGGACTGATTTCCACAGAAGCTTCTGCAAATGCTAACTTGGAGAAAAAGATGAAAACTTCTTTCCAAAGGGAGGATTGTCCTGAAAACCAGCTGTCAGAGAACAGCACGAGCTTCTCTGTTCCAGATAAGGGATAGGGCACGAGAGGAGGAAGGGCAGGAGAGGAAGTGAGGCTCTGTAAGTTATTTTGATCACAGTGTAAAACATTTACTTCTGGGGGCATAATGAGTATTTAATTGGGTAGTAGAGTGATGAGGCTAGTGTTTTCTTTCTTTGGCAGAGCACTGTGCATTCAACTTAGTATGTTATGAATTTCTGGAAAATGTTACTGCACAGTTGGTATATTCTCTGAGGCCATTGCTCTGCTAGAAAAACACAATTTTTTATGATTTTAGTTGCCTATGGAAGACAGCCATATTTTATTTCAATACAGCAGGCCACATAAAAATGTACTGAAGAAAAATTGTGTTTTGTCTTCTTATTTTTACATGTGGCAAATAAAAATGGCTGTGATAAGCTGTTCAGTTACTGCTGAGACTTGCGTATTGTGTTCCCATTAAGTTATTTTATTCCCACCCATACTCAGAACTTTAGAAAGTACACAAAGATTTACATGGAATTAACAACAACGTTTGTTGAAATGCACTTCAGACATCTCATTTCAGGCATACCAAGGCTGTATCATTTTCACTCTTAAAACAAGTCTTAATTAGTTATCTCCATCAAGTGTCTCTACCATAAACTATCGTGCTGTTAAACTTTCTGTTAACAAATAACGCCTGTCTGTGCTGTTGAGAAGGTTCACATTATAGTAGTGTCTCCAGTTGAACAAATTGGATTGTATATTAGCCAAGAGATGGAAAGGGGAGTCACAGAACACTATCTGTGGAGTATAAGTAAGTTGAATAAACTTCCTTGCTTTTCTGCTGCCCAGTGTTTCTTTCCATATGCCTGGTTTCTGAGCACAGAAGACTATCCTAAAGCCCTTCATAAATCCCTTTTGACACTGGAGGGAGTGAAGGGGAAGGACAGGCTTTGAGTTACAACACTGATTATTGCCAGGGAGCATTTTTTGTGCTCTCTGCCTGTGTGGTGGGCATTTGTGAACTTTGTAATATCTGCGCTGAGACTTTATTATGGACAAAAGTGAGGATATTAACAAGGTATTTATCTTACAACAAAAAAAAAGGATCATAAGTGCTGTGTGTGTATGTTAGTATAAAATTAACTAGCATATAGTACATGCTGTTCAATGGTATGTTGCTCCAACTACCATAAACTTACTCTTTGTGCTTGGCCAAAATCTTGCATGTAAGGGGAGGTGCGTGATCGTGTTTACTGCCTAATTTCTCAGTGTTAGTTTGGAAAGGATGTAAACAAGCATTTTCCTATCGTTTGCTGGTGCAGATTATAGATTATCTTTTGAAGATCACTTTAATGTGTCTGAGTGTTCTGATACTGCTGTTTCAGTTGGAGGTTTGTTGATATTGCATGATATGAGACAAAAGTAGTTTTAATTAGGCTAAGACACCTGGATGCCAGAGGAAGGTGTTGAATGCATGGTGGTACATTTGAGTCCTCTAATCAGGCAGTGAGAAAATTAGCCTAAGGTGGTTACAAATAGATGCTGTAGTTGCTAGTATAGGTTTGGGAAAGTATTTCAGCTTGTTCATGAAAGATGGGAAGGAGGGAAAAAAATCAGGTGCTTTATTAGAGCAGTCTGATTCTTACCTAACTCAGAATTTCAACTTTTCTTAATTTCATAGTGCTGAACTGGTATTAATGGAAACATGAAAACTACTGAAAAAGTTGACTGTATATTGCAGGATGTGATATTTTCTTCACCCTATATTATGTCTGTTTCCAAGTCCAGCATAGTGCTGAAGCCTCACTGCAGATCAAAATGTCATTGATTCAACAGTTTGGATCTGGAGAGTACTTTTTTTAAAGAAAAAAAAGTGAAATTGAGACTTGGCATGGCAGAACCTCAAATGTGTAGTAGGCATAAAGTCACAGCCTGTTTCTTGAATTGGTTCCCAGAACCACAGTTTTTATACTTCCTGCTGAATTTCATGCATGAGTGAAGAGAATGTTTTTTTTTGTTGTTGTTTGAAAGACTTGAAGATAATTATGATAATTTAACCTTAACCTGTCCTGTGACCTGTTCATAACTAACGATAGTGACTGCTTGCTGTCACAGTTGCACCACTGCAGTTCTGTACAACCCTAGTGCCGTGTCCTTCTTGGCCATCTGCGGTTAGAAATAGCTCTTTCCAGGCTTAATCCTTCCCAAATAATGATTGAGCTGAGCAAAGTCACGGTAACGGTGCTATAGACATTTCCATAGGGAGTTCTGTAATTGCTACATCCTAACATAAGCTAATATGTATTTTGAAAACCAGAAGACTCTTTAGCCCTCTCTTGTAAGAAAGGTAGAGCCTTGCTAGCTTTAACTAGGAGGTTCTGACTGTTAGGGAGAAATAATAGGAAGTGCTACGAAGGAGCATCTCCAGGGGCATTGAGCACTGCCTGCCTTACCAGGCCTGTTTCTGGGCCATGAAGTAATCTCAGCGATCCTGGCTTTGTGATCTGCTTCTCGTCAGCAGCTTGCTGTGCGTGCAGCTTGGAAATGCAGAGCTGATTGCAACAGTCACAGCCACGTACAATGACTTGGGGTTAGGCATTGTGAAAGCCAGCATACGAGGGGAACTCCCCTTTTGGGTAGAGGCAGCTTCCACAGGTGGGTTGCTCTTTGAGTACTGTTTTAACGTGGTGGGCTTCTGAAGATCCTGAGTAGTTTTCCCTGGGAACCTGAGCTGGCAGTGCTTGCTGGGCTGGGTTGTCAGAACTAAGAGGTGACTACAGTATTGCTGCATACCTTTTCGTACTGAGATCACAATTTTTAGTATGTGGTTAATTTGGTGATGTGGTTTTTTTGCTGTTTACGTATGGTCTGTAAGCCGTTACATTGTATGAAGTGCCTAAAGCCCTTGTTCTTCAGAGCCTCTCTGTGTTGGAAGCTTCCTAACAAAGCACCGTGTTGGCAGCCCCCTGTGTGCTCGTTCCCTTGGAGTTCTGGGCCTGATCCAAACGTGGAGCGGCATTAACCATAAAACTAAACAGAGGTTTGTGGGGAAAAGCTGCACCTCTAATTGCACTCTGTAATTGCCCCAGACACCACCAGGTATGTAATTACGAGTGGCCTTTCTAAAAGCCCAAGGAGCTTGTCCTGGCAACCCGAGGCCGTCAGCATTGCAGAGAGGCCACAACGGGTTTTCGTGCAGCTGGGGCCAGCTCAGATCACTGATTCAGGGCAAGTCCAAGTGCGTGCAGCCTGGCGGTCGTGCAAGGAGCACTGCAGCTGGGCCGGGAGGCCCGGGGGCTCCATGGGCAGGAACTGCCGCAGAGCAGGCGTTGCCATTATCAGGGCCAGCTCTAGGTGGGTGTGACTGCTGCAGAGGCTCAGATACTCGCTCAGAGGTGCTTTGTGACTCACGGCCGTGGCTGGAAAAAAGCCCTCAAGGGAGCAGTGTGAAGTGGGGGGGATGCTGCTGAGCTCTTACACCGAGTGGGGGCTGAAAGGCTGTTCAGTGAGTTCGAGGGATTTGTTTACAGGATGGATAGAATTGGCATTAAAGGACTTTATTGATTTAATGCATACGTTGTTGGCTCATGCTCTTGTTTGGAAAATGCATATTAGGTTATTCAGTGTGGCTGTTTATTTAGACCACGATAGTATTTAAAACTCACCAAACACATCTTGAGTATGCTGAATATAGTGTAATGGAACTGCATCGATAGTAGAAGATCACAAATAAACTATAGTCATGTTTTCTGAAGTATTTAAGGGACCGATACCAACAATTTGTCTAGACAAAACATCTGATAAATTTTCATCTTGTTTTTTTTCCTTTGAAAACAGGGATGATTTTACTGCATAGTAGAAATTAATGTGTCCGTGGTAAGCAACCTACAGAAATACGTGAAGATATTTAGTAACTATCTCAGTGAGTCTGGAAAGGGTATAGTAAATAGATAAAAGACTATTAACAGAATGATTAATACAAAAATAATAAGTATCTACTTCATTCTGTAATCAGTCTGTGGAAAAGATCAAGCCTCTGCTGATAAGACTAATGGTGGAGCACAGCCTTGCAATTATAATGTTCTTTTTACATGCATTAAGGGGAATTAGTCTTTTTATAAATGTATATTAAAGGCTAAATTCTGGAATATTCTAACCTGCATAACATATAAAGTCACATCTTTCACTGCAAGCTCAATTTTTGATGTTACTCACTCGCTTGCCGTGCACATGATACGTGTATGGCTCTGACAAGCTTGTGACCCCCTCCCCATCATAAGCTTCTTTCCACCTGGCTCTGAGCACACCAGGTAGTGTTGGTGTAGGCCTAATTGTCTTGCTTTAGCTAGAAGACATTTTAGAAGACTTCCTTTTTCCTCTCCCTCCCCCCAGTCTTTAAAGTTAATGTCATAGGGTTGTTAGCCAAAATAGTGCTGGAAAAGGTTTAGAATTACTGATGCTTCAGGTTGCCAGTAACATGTATGTGCAACTCAGTCTTTATCCTTTGGAGGGGGACTAAATGTGTCAGTCATGGTGTACCTCTTCTGTGATTGTTTTTCTAACCCGCATATGAGGGCACAGATTTGAAATAGTAATTTTGTGAGTGCTTGCATAGTCAGAAGGGTCAGAAATCAGAATTTGTATTATAATGTCTCCTGTGCTGTACGTGGTATATTACCGGTCATCATCTGCGTGTGTGGCTTTCAGAAGACTATTACAATTTCTTGTAATGGCTCCATTCACTCCTACCTATTACTCCAGTATTGGTGGGGCTTCTGATGTTTTTTGTAGTTGCTCATAAGATTTAGTCTTTGCTATTTACAAAGCTCTTAGACTTCATATTTAGATTGCTCTGCAGTATGTGAAGCTAGTAGTTTCTATTGTAGTATTCAGGGGTATTTAAAAACTCAGTAGAGGAAAAGACAAGGAATATAAAAGGTTTTTCTTAGTTTGGTGTGATTTATGTGAACACTTAAAAATTAGGAAGAATAGAAAAATTGAAGAGTTTTTACTTACTCGGAATTTTACTACAGCCTCCTATTCCTTGAAAGAGCAGGATGTTTATAGTACGATCACAAAGGATAAATGGATGGGATTGTTTAACTGGAAATTAAAACCGTTCAGGTTGAATTGGTGACTTGAGCTTAGGAACAAATGTGGTTGTAAAAAGTGCTTAAAACTGTCTCCCTTCTCATATCTCAGCTATTCCTTTGTGTTCGAGTGCTATCATGGCAAGGAAGAAAACTAGGTTATCTTGAGAAGCAGTTGTTCGAAGGCCAGAAGCGTGTGGCCCTCTGGGAAAGGCCGTTCTTAGTATTCTAGTTGGTACCTGTATTGCAGGAAAATGAATCTATATGCATAAATAGAAATAGTTACAAGCAGTCTCTAAAGGGTTAAGAAGACAGCATACCTAAAAGCTGTTTTTGTGTATGTAACACCATGGGCTAATGATAAACCCATTTGAACTTTCTAACTTAATGTTGAGGAGAAGATACTTATTAATTTCTGAGATGACATGTTAGCATTCTTTCAGCATACTAATAAAAATAAAAGCAAATAGGCTACATATTTTATAAGGGAATGAGATTTGAGAGTAAGAATAGTGCAAGGACAACCTACATTATTGCAACTGGAAAAACAAAGTGAGCTTTACCCTTTATGCAATAGAAGAAATGTGTATGTCTCCTGTAATATTTCTTCATTTGACCTGTGTCATGGTCCAGGCTGTGGATGATGTGCCCCCTTCCCACCTCCTTAGAGTGCAGATGCTTTATTTCTTTGAAAACAAACATGGTAACTCTCTTTCTTTTTTCTTTTAGGGACCAGTTACTCTCCACAAGAAAATTCACATAACCACAGTGCTCTTCATAGTTCAAATTCACATTCTTCTAATCCCAGCAATAATCCAAGCAAAACTTCTGATGCAGTGAGTATTTTTGATTGGTATTTGTCCTTGCATCAATCACCCCATTCAAACAGACTTTTATATAGTGTTTTGCATAAAATGGAGGGGGGATGTACATTACTTGTTTTATTGAATTATCCAACATCAGGCTTTGTTTTATAAACACTGCATACGCAAGCTGCTGTTGTTACATGTTGTAAAACTGTTCTAATTAATAATCATTAGAGGTATACGTCTTGAATTTAAAATACAGCTTGATTAAATGAAGTAGATACAGAAAGAAATACTTCTGTGAACTTTGTTGGTAAAATCATGTCATCTTCTCTAGGTTTAATTATTTATAAGACGTACTACGTGTGAATTTTAGTCGCTTTATTGTCTAAGCCTTTCTAGGTAGGGTGGTGTTCGCTTAAAAATTACATTGAAAACAGAATAGATGAATTTGCATAGCACAGAAAAAACTGATAATGTAATTGCAATGTTTATTGAGGAATTCTAAGGTGTAAAAACTAACGTTAACAATATTGATATTGCTGTACCCCAATAAACATACTATTATATTTTGGGGGTGGGGGTGCTGGTGAGAACAAAACAGAAGAAACTACTGTAGAATGCAACAGGATTATAGTGGTCGTGTCTTTAAACTATCAAAAATGAAACAGGCATTAGAGATGGTCTAAATGGGAAACAGTGGTACAGGTGCATGTGAGGACACTACATAGTTTTAAACACATGTATTAAAACTCTGGGGTAGTCTTTTGTCCAACATTGTTTGTATTTTAAAGGCTTACGATTCTGCGGATGATTGGTCTGAACACATCAGCTCTTCAGGCAAAAAGTACTATTACAACTGCCGAACAGAAGTTTCACAGTGGGAAAAACCAAAAGAATGGCTGGAAAGGTATTTGTGTGTGTCTATTCTTAATTTATAAAGAACAGATACTCTTATGATCATGTAGAGAGTGGTTGAGTTTATCCAGTAGATAACCACTATAAAAGATTGCGGTCCAAGTTTAGTCTTTCTGCACCCTTACGTGGCTTCTTGCACCTGTTTTGTCCCTCGATGATCCCAGAGGCAGGGAAGGGGAAATGCACATTTTCTTTGCTATCTTAGCAAGCCAAAACAGGGCTTCAACAAGTGCTGCTGTCAGGAAGCAATAGATGGAGTTTGCCAACCCCATCTGCAGCAGTGACCTAATTGAATGATTTAATTCATCTTACATAACTTAACTGGTAGAAAGTATCACTAGGTGATGTAAATTTTTATTTAACTTGTGTTTTCTTTTCTTCAGAGAGCAGAGGCAAAAAGAAGCAAGCAAAATGTCAGTTAACAGTTTTCCAAAAGATAGGGATTACAGAAGAGAGGTGATGCAGGCGACAGCTGCCAGTGGGTTTGCCAGTGGAAGTATGTGGTTGTTTTTTTTTTGTTTGTTTGTTTGTTTTTTACAGTAATATATTCTTGTTTTGCTTGCATTACTGTTTTCTTTTCCAAACTTAGAAAATAAAATTTCTTTAACTGTTTTTCTCCCCTCTTTATATAAAAAAAGACAAAACTGATGGTGTGGACAGCTCTCCCAAATGTTGTTCCTTAAAATAACCCTGAGCATTTATTAGTACAACAGTTGCTTAATGCTTTTCATGCTTTAATGCTTTTTCTGCAGCTTTCACCACGTAACTTAATCTCTCTATGGGTAGTTACAGAAACTTGCATGGCTTATGGTATAGTTCAAGCGTTGTGATTATTGAGACTTGTCAATTCTGAGCATGAAAGTAGAAATAAAGAAGTCTTTTCTAAAACCTTGATTTAACATCTAAAAATAGTAAAATAACTTGATGGATTATGATATCGGGGTTTTCAGAAGCTTGTATACATTATTGAAAGGGTATTTGTACCGAGCCAGTACTGTTAGCAAAGCCTTTCTTAGACCGTGAATTTCTATTTGGAATTTTATTTTTTCTCATCCCTAGCTTTAATCTTTGCCAAGTTTTTCTAGGAAATGTATGACCGTTTCCTAGAAGCAGGCGTGATTTCTTCTATATGCAGATTTAGATTTGTTAACTTTGTAGCATACGTCTCAAGATGTCTTAAAAGTAGAAACCAAAATTTATTTTTCTAAAGTATATTTTTTGCTTTGCATTGCAAGGGTCTTGACAAAGCAGAAGTGTATAAAGGACTGCTTTTCTGTGTATACGGAAACGTACTGCAGTGCTAAAGCAAACTGTGTCCTAAAACTAAAAGCCTAATTACATATTTCAGTAACTACTTGGTTTGTGACACATGAAAATCTAGGAATTGAGGAAAAAAATGTTCAGGACTTGCATTAGCATGTGACGGATGCAAATTAGTTGTTCACTTTGCGTGTGGTGGTCTTGAACTAATTAAACTAAGAAGTAATTCTTTGTGGTAGTGTACTGAAATAACTTGAAGTGGAATTCTTTGAAGGCTATGATTTGAAACTATTAAATTATACTTGGTGCTCAGTATTTTTAATGAACAAAAGGAAAATGGTGCAAATTATCTTTTAACACTAAATGTAAGATGGAAATAATAGATTTTGATTTAGATTTTTTTAGGAGACTTCAAAAGTTAACTTTGACTGTAATGCACATTATAAGCAGCCTTTCATCAAAACACAGTGCTTAACCGGAACTCTAAATCAAGGACAGGTCAGAGAAAATGCAATTTGTCAGTGAGTAAAATGAATTTCACCTTTTTTGATGCTAATCTACTTGAGTTTTTTTTAAATCATAACAAGTTCAGTCAGTTCTAGTTATTGATGTACAACTGCATTAATTGTAGTACAATCCTAGACAAGTTTCTAATCTATTTTTTTTCTTTTTGCAACGTTACTTGGGGAATCCTGAAAAAAGTGGAAGACAAGCATTCCAGTGACGCCAGTAGTATGCTCCCACAGAATATTTTATCTCAAACAAGCAGGCACAATGACAGAGACTACAGACTGCCAAGAGCAGAGACTCACAGTAGTTCTACTCCAGTACAGCATCCCATCAAACCAGTGGTTCATCCAACTGCTACCCCAAGCACTGTTCCTCCTAGTCCATTTTCTCTACAATCTGATCACCAGCCAAAGAAATCCTTTGATGCTAATGGAGCATCTACTTTATCAAAACTGCCTACATCCACATCTTCCATCCCTTCACAGAAAACAGAGAGAAAAGGTACGTCTAATTCAATTCCTTGTAGTATTTAAAATGATGCAATGCCTTTGCTTTGCTTTGTTGGTTTAAATAAGTTGCTTCTGGAACTGAGATACTTCTTGTATTGTTTGTTTGTAACCTAATTAGTATTTTGATGTGTTTACTTAAACCACATTTGCTCTATCTTACACAATTTTAAATTGATGCTGTACTGTTTACTGGCTTATTCTCTGAATTACCATTTCAGATGAGCTCTTAGTAATACATTTCAGTTTTTTTCCTCCCTCATGTTGTTTTGGATCTTTGCCATTTTTTGAGATCTTAACATAGATGTAACTACACTATTTGAAAGTCATTTTGGACCATTACATTTTCTGAACTGCTTTTACTGTTTGGAATGCTAGTGTCAAACTGCAAGTGCCATTTTTACAGAAAGCAACAAATTTTTCTACATATCTTTAACAGCTGCTCTTCTGTTACGATCAGTGTTTCATGATATACTGGATCTTCAGTACCAAGGTTGCTTAAGTTTGTATTTCTATATAATATACCTTAAACATTTAGAATAATCAAAGATCATGACTTCTCTGTGTTGTTTGTGAACTTTCAAAAGTCTGGATTGACTTCTTAGGGAAGAAAAGCTAAAGAAGATTGTGGGGCTAGAGAAGTTTATTATTAGTGATGTTTGGGTAGAGTTGAGTTCCTAGAGAGCAACATTTTGTCAGATGATGATGTTTTGGGGGAACTGGGGGAGGAAAAAAAATGATAATCTGTTCTTAGTATAAAGTGTTACCTAATCAGGATGACACTGGATTCATTTTTGAACGACAGCTTCTTGCCCTGTTGAAATCTGTTAGTCTGTCTAGGAAGAATGATGAGTCCTAAAAAGCACACCAAGAAGACTCAAGTCTGATGTTGGTCTTAGGCTCTGCATTTGCTTTCCTGCCTTCCTTTTTTTTTTTAATTAAAAAATTGCAGATTTTAGTGCAGATATAAGTAATCCAAACAGTACTGTTCATTGGCAAGTACTGCTATATAAGGAAATTACACGTGAAGAATTTTTCTGTTTTTCATTAGATTTTGTGCAGTTTTCACAGGACCTGAAACATGATTGACTATAAATGCAGAGGAACAGAGGCAAGCCCTTTTCTACGCAATACTAAAGCAGGAAGCAAGGTGTCTGTGTGGTTCCTGTATGGAACACCACGAAGTTACCTGCTTCAGCTCAACCTCTGTACTTTGAGTGCAGTTTGCACTCTTTTTAAACGTGACAGTGCAAAATGTCCATGTGACATGTTCTATTCTTAATCATATCCTCTTTTTTTCATTGCTATCTTTAAAATATACTGAAAGAAAAAAAAATGACTTCATTTTGTATATTTGATTCTTGTTTGGTGTGTGATTGGACTTCAAATGGGGTATTCTTTACCTGTTTACCACATACCTTTATTACTTGCTTCCAGTTAAACTGAGCAAGTGAATACTACTGCAGCTGAATGAATTTCCCACTGTGACAACTGCTAGAAATGTTGGCAGATAATTCTAGTACTTCTTACGTGCGACATTTGTTTAAGAACTGAGCATATACAATTGGGCACATACAATGCAGATGACCATATGGGGCAGTTTTAACACTACAAATCTTACCTGTCAATCTGTGTTCCCTTGGATGCTTCTGTCTTAATAATCACTTAATTCCTGTATTCCTACATAGCGATTTTTTTAAGTTTATATGAGTGAAATGGATAGATTCTGCCATAATGATAATTATTTGATGTAAATGTTTCATTACACTTAATTATGAGCAAATGTAACACTTCCTGAGCTTCAGACAGGGTGGATTGCAGTTTTAAAGTTAGTAAGTAATTGAAGAGTTAGAATAGGTGAATGTTAGGCTTGACACACTTCATGAGTTTTGACATTTTGCTTGAATTACATCTCTCCATTCAGAAACAGAAAAATTCAGTGCAGCTTGTAATATAAAAGATCATTAAAAGGATGTTCTCAGTAGTCTTTTCTTTTTATTTTTTTGTGATTGATAAGACTTCCATTTGGTTTTCGGATAAGAAATTTGACCAATATAATATTTGTAGCACTGTGTGTTGAACGAAGGGAGTAAGCAGTGTTGTACATTGCAATGTTTTTGTCTAGCTTTCTTTTGTTACCCATTCTCCTAGATGTGGTTGCGAACCTGTAGTGTGATAGGTATGTTATTTCTCAAGTATTTGTTCATGGTTGTATAAAATTCAGAAAACCTTGTCCTGAGACAGTCAGTTGACTCAATTTTTTTAAAGTATCTTTGTAGAATAGGAAAATGGTTTGAGAGGTTCATTTTTATGGTAGTAGAGCAAACAGCTTTTAATTTTTATTTTGATTTATATTTTTTTCCTGGTCAATAGGTATGCCATCTTTCTAAAAAGAGGTAAAGCTGTCTTTTAGCATTGCTTGTAAAAGTAGGCTGGTCCAAATGACTGAATAATCCGTGAATTATCTTGCCTAAATGAATTCTTCATTCCTGTCAATGTGTTGCTGGTGGCCATGTGCCAGCATATGTTTACCACTGTTTTAATAGTTCTGTTGTGTGTATTTTTTTTTGATGCAGTAATAGCTATGAAGGAAAAAAAAAAAAAAAAAAAAAAAAACAAGAACACTTTTTTCAGCTCAATCTCTTTTGCTGCAGGGGTATGTTGTAGTCCCACAAGGAGATTGAATAAAATCCCTGGCTGAACTATAGCTCAGCTCTTAGCAGTAGTCCTCTGCCCTCAATGGCTGGCAGTGGTGGAGAGTTCCTGGGGAACTATTTGACCTCTACCCTTTGATTTGAATGTTCCAGTCAGAATCTGCTGCTTCTGTTTGTGCTCACTGTGAGTGCTTTATGCAGGTAAAGTGTGGGGTTGCTTTTCCTACTTTTTGGCTGCTTTATCTGTAGGGCACATCACATATTTTCCTATTTCTAATTCAGTTACTGTATGAAATATTTTGCTGTCTGTATGTTACTGGTGTGTGTGTCTGTAGGATAATTCTCACACCTTTCCAAGTTCTGTCCTGTTTCTAGTCCAAGTCCACTTCTGTTTCTAGTGCAGCAATACTCTGAAAAATGTCTGGCAGAATTCAGCAGGATGGCCTCTGCAGTGTTGTGTGGGTGGCGATGTTGATGCTGACAGATCGAAGTGGTTGGTCAGTGACAGCTGAGCTTCTTCCTTATCATTTATGAAAAGCAAGAGGGTGAGAAATTGTAACACTTGCTAGTCTTCAGCAGTTGTTAACATTGCTCCTGGTTTTGTTTCATCTTCTTTGGCAGAGTTTTGCAGTTCTAAGTATATTACTCAATTCATACAGTGGTTAAAAAAATGACATTAGTGAGGTTGTTAGAGGTTTATTCCAGTATTTCATACTTGTTTGCTGAGCATAGCTTTTAGATTTATTTTGGCAGTAGAGAAAAATTACAAAAATTATGTTTTGAAACTGAAGTAATCCAACATGAATAGAATACAGATTTTTTTATTATTATTATTTTGGAGAATTTGAGCACGTTTGAGAACCCAGTTACTGTTGTTGCCTTAGTTGCGTTTGTCCAAAAGTATTTACAAGATGTAATTGAGCTGTGTGAAAAAGGTGGATGTGACTCTCACTGCTCAGAACATGGTAGAGAATGTTTAATGGGCTCTACACTTAGGTACTTCAGCACAAGTGTTACGATTCTTAGCCATTAGTAGTGAATCAGGGTAGTTCGCTGAGCTGTTCTGGGTGGTAGTTGTTCAATTATAGAGCAGAAGTGAGGTTTAGGGGGCAGGAAGCCATTGGCTTTCTGAACATTTTGTAGAGCTGTTTTCCCCCAGTGGAGAGCACAGCATGAGGGGACGTGTGATTGTTGTCAACAGCAGAGATACAACTCAAGCTCACAACATATGAATTTAGGGGAATGATTGCATTGTCTTGTTTAATGTTATTAAGGAAGCAAAACAGAAAAACTTGAGTAGTTAGAGCTACTGGAATGCTCAAAGGGTCATACTGATAGTTTGGGAATTACCCAGTCAACTGTGAGTAATTTCCATATCATTATTATATACATAGATATATCTAGTCAGAATAACTTTAGTTCAGTAGCAGCGTACTAGGCCGAGTACTACATTTCAGAATGAGAGTCACCTGTAGATCCGGGTTTCCTTAGGAGCAAAGTGGTCTTGTCATGAGGCGGCGATTGGTGACAGTAAGATTCAGTAGCCTTTTAATTTACTGTCACAAACTTTGAGAGTCTAAGCTTTTGTCTTCTCATATCTAGGCTGTAATTGAAGAACATTGTGGCACAACTGCCAAAAATAATCTGTGGTAATTTTTTTCTGATTATTACTTGTCCTTTTTGTTAAAAAAAAAAAATCATACTGCTTGGGAATGTTCACTGTAGTATTTCAGTTCTGTCTTGAAATTATGTTTCAGGGCAAGCAGGAGCCTCCAGTTCATTTCCTTGCAGCTGCCCCTTTGTGAAACCTGCAACCAAGACGCACCTTTGTACATCTTGGTTTTCTCATAGTCCAGCAGAGTAATTATAAAAAGAAAGCCCTCCTCTAATCATTGTGGTCTTCAAAAATGCTTCGTTCTAATGGGAAACCGCTTACTAGCTCTTCATACTACTGTAAATTAATCTCCACACCTGTTTTGTGTTTGCCATCTGGTTACTTTGTTTTCCTACTTTTTTGGATGGCTTCAGTTCTTGCTTCTCCCCACTCCCCCATGATAACACATATTGGTCCAGAAACGTGTTTTGGTCTTAAAATACATATAGCCTGCATCTAATTAGTTTGTTTATCTTTTTTGTTTGTTTGTTTTTGTTTTGTTTTTTGCTTGCTCGTTTTGATTTGGAACAGTGGTCTTAAGAGCAAAAACATAAACGTCAGTTAATGAAGTTTCCAACAGGTCAAAAGATCACGGTGGATTAAGTTCCACCAGTTGGTTTTAATTTTTTTTTAAAGAGTTCTATTTGGGACTTCTTTGATAGTAGCTGAAATTTTATGTGAGATTAGAGTCATTTGCAAAGTGCTTGTGTAGAAGTTGGTGTTGACATGAAGGGACTTGAGTATTTCGTTGTCCAATAGCAGGCAATTTTTACTCATCATCGTCTAAGACTTTTTTTTACAAGCCTTACAATATGGTTTCTATTCTTTAAGAATGCTTATTCTATAGCACACACAAAACTTGCAGTTTCTTCTTGTAAAATTTAGTAGTTTCAGAATTAATCCGTGATAGATGTATTAATGCTTAAAATGAGATTTATGAATGAATGCCATGTAATGAAAAGCCTTATTTTACAATAATACTATACATAGCTTATGAACTTGATGTTGTATTGACTCAGGAGTACATGACAGTGTCAGAGCTGTATTACTGAGAGACACTTAGATTTGTAAAGAAATGCAGCTTTTCTCAGTATGCAATCTTGACTTAACATGTTCCATGATGGTCGTGATTTCAAGTTTAGAATTATACAGCCCTGTAACTCTTAACGCTTTTTAAAACTGATTAAATGTTTTAGGAACTAGGAAATAATCATTTAAATACTGGGAAAAAAAAAACATACAGTGAAACAGTCTGAACTTAAAGCAGATCAGAGAAGGGCTGCTAGGTAGGAGAAGAGTGAGAAGTTTCTGCTTCTACTTGTAGGAAAAGCAGGAGAAATGCTACAGTGAGTGATAACCTGAGGATTTTTGTAGAACTGACACTTCATCTTGAGGAGTTTTGACTGGTTATGTTAACTCAAGAGGTGGAACTTGCAATTTATGGTATCATAAATGAAACAAATTTTAAATCTTTGTAATTATACAAAAGACAGTTATATAATTATTTCAAAGCTTTTATCTTAACTGGCTGTCATTTGTATTTCTTTCTGTGAAATAGCATGTCCAGTATGGAAGCGATGGAGTGAAGTAGTTTGGTTTAAAATAAGTAATGAAAAATGTGATTTTACAGAAATAGTCTGTATTCTGTATTTTTAGCATGTTTGCTTTCATCACAAAGGAATTTCCCATTATTGATAAGAAAACGGCTGTGCAGGCTACTTAAAAATGACAAATACTTCCACAAAAATACTTTTCAGACTTCTGATTTGGCAGAAACACTTTTGTACCCTTTATCACGAAGTACATGTAGATAGTCATGATCATAGAGACATATTCATCCGTTATATTTGGACTGTTGTTTTTGTAATGTTAGCAGTCTCAAAAAATGGGAACATTAGTGTTAGCCATGAATCTTTTCACGTCATTTTCTCTAGGTGTTTAATTTGGGTGGAAATAAACAAAACAAAATATACCTTTCATAGGTGTATTTTAACGTGTACTTGAAATGTCTGTTATAGTGCAGTTACAGAATAGTGAGTAGCATTTTCTTATTTTCTAAATGTATTAGTTGGATTGTGTTGATTGTTTTGATACAATACAGTTTGTATTTTTGTAGCAGAGAAGCTTACCCAAACTTAAGTACTTCTAAAGACCTCCTGGCATTTAGTGGTTTTGTAGGACAGACTCTGAGTCTTTCTGTACAAGAAATGAGAAATACCAGAATTGATCTTGAGGTTTGCCTTCAGTGTGTTGCTCACTCATGTTTGCCCTTGATTCAGTTTCTTTTTTGTGTACAAAACTGCAACATGGATGAGAAATACTTTGTTGTTGGGTGTAGTGGTGTGCTTTGAAGCTCAGGTATTGCCTATGTGAATTGATAATATAGTAGTGAATGCTTTCTTGACTTGGAGTAGTTAATTTCTTCTTTTTACCACTGGTCATAGGAACGTGATTGGACTTACCTAACACCAGTAAAATAACACAATCTAACTGTGAAGACATGCCTAACTACACTAAATGTGTCTTGAAACTAGCCTTAGTACTTGCTTAAGTGTTTATTTATTTATTTATTTCTACCCTATTTATTTTTGTTTTTAAATTAGGGTGTTTCCCCCTGCAAGGGTCTCAAAACTGTGGTAAAAACTTACTAGCATGCCCCACTCTGCTTTATCCCTTGCTTTTGTCTGCCAATGTATCTTGTTTTTCTTATGTGACAGATACAGCTTTAGTTCAACCTTTACATCTTTTTCAGTATGATAGGGTTCTTGTTTACTTGATGTATCTTGACTTGCAGTAGTTTTGATGTGTTTACTTAGAACACCATAGCATTGTAAGATTTTTGTGTGTAATATTTCTATAACAGAGACTCTTACTAATGTCTTAACTGTATTAAAGGTGAGGGCTAGTACATAATCGTTATTGTCCAAGTCATGTTACTGAAAAATACATTAAAAAAAGTTTAACGTTACCATTTTGCTTTTCAGTTTGTAATGCTTCTTGTCCCTTTGTGTTAGTGGAAGTTCTATGTTCTTATGAACACTCCTGCCAAATAACCAGGTCCCTTTACAAATACAGTAAAAAATAACAACCAAACAAAATCTATTATCCCAAGGCTTTTGTAATTAGATATGCCCACCTCTTTTTTCTTTTTTCTTTTTTTTTTTTTTTTTAGCAGACTTCATGAAACACCAGAATATGCCTGTGTGCCCTGGCTGTTGCATCCTTACAAGCAGTCAGCATTTTCTTCTGGTTTAGATTTCTCAACTAATTGACAGCAAAAGTTATTATTTCTGTGGTTGTTTGTTTTTATTTTTTTTTGCAGTATATGTGACCTGTTATGAGCTTACTGCAGAAACAGTGTCCGTTCTGTGTTTTGTTTCTCTTAGAGATATGATCTCAGTCACATTTTTTTTTTTTAACATTCTCCCGCTAAGTGTCAAACTCCGAAATTGCAGTTCAGGCTGTCAGGCAACAACAGCTTTTAGAAATCATGTGACATGTTCTTCTTAAGTAGTAAAATAAAACAAGGCCTTTTGATTTTTCTGCTATAGTAAAAGTCAACCTCTTCTTACCTTTACTTTCTCTCCAAAGGAAAAAATAATAAAAAGTGTCAGAGTTTCTCAACCAGTTATTTTAGCTCCCATTTGGATTTTACCTGAAATGTGGAATATCCAGGTTGATGTTCTCTGTCCAATTTGAGGTGGGTTTAAAATCAGGTCTTCAGTATAATGTGCAAGCATCCTAGATGAGATCTTGGATCCACATTCATCATTTCATTCTTCATCCAACCTGTTGGTGCTATAGGGGCACTCATTTTGATGGAATTTGTGGGTCAAGTTTTCTGGTGTGGTTTAATGGGGGCGAGAGAAAGGGAAGCTAAAATTAAAGTACAGAGATCCAGGCTTCTTAAAGAAAGGATACTTGAAGCGACTGCATATCTGTAGTGTGTGGAAATGGTTTCAGTGCAGGAATTTCTCACAGTACTGGAATGGAGGAGAGACTTTCAAATTAACTGAGAGTTACATTTAAAGTGTATTAAAGAACTGTCATTAATTAGAACAAAACTGCCATATGATATCATCTAAGTACGATGTAATTTAAGAATTTAAGCGCTAAGCATGTATATAGGCAACGAGTGTTGTTAGCTGCTAAAAAGAGATTAAGAAAATAAAGGATATAGATCTTGATGCTTCAGGGGAAGCTGACAAATTTAAAATTAATTATGAGCAAATATATTTTTAGATGGCTTTTCCCTTCTGCTGTGAGGATGCCACAGGATGTGAGGAGCTCTTGTTTTAAATTTTCAGAACAGCTTACCATTTTATATTGTAATCCTGAGCAATGTAGGTGAATTGTAGGTGAAGTGTATATGATGGACTTGGCCTTTATTTTGTAGCTTCTTAGTCTGGTCTCTGAATAAAGGAAGTACGGCTTCTATTCTCCCTCAAATTTGACATACGAGTCTGTTTGTAAAGTCCATTAATTTTACAAAAGGTTTTTCTTCATTATATGTTTTCCAAATAAAGATTGGAATTATGAGTAAAAATGTACAAAATGAGTATATGCACAGTAAAAGAAAAAATCAGTGAGGAATTTTTGTCTGAAGTTTGTCCTAATAATAGGAGTACGTTAATGGTGGAGAAAATCCCATTTGTCATATTGGCAGCTTTCAGTCCAAATCCTTGAAGTAAAGGTGTTTTTTGTGTGTTCCTAATAAATAGCAGATTCAGTTGCCTAAATTACACTAGTTATCAAATATCTGCAGTTTTTATGTGAATATGTAGCTCTTTTTTATATAGTTAAGAGTTTGATCTTCTGAATTGAATATGAATATTATGGTAGTGAGAAGTTGTGAGGTTGTATTGAGGAAATTGAAAATTACTTTTTGTATTCTGTTCAGAGTCTACATCCGTGGACAAGTCTGTATCCCATTCTTGCACAACTCCTTCTACATCTTCTGCTTCTGGACTGAATCCAGCTTCTGCACCTGCTTCATCTGCTCCTACAGTTCCTGTCTCACCTGTCCCACAATCACCAATTCCTCCATTACTTCAGGACCCAAATCTCCTTCGACAGTTGCTGCCTGCTCTGCAAGCCACATTGCAGCTTAATAATTCTAGCGTAGATATATCCAAAATCAATGAAGGTAAGGATTCTTTAAAGCTGATGTAGTCTTTCATTTATGCACAGTACTGTAATAAAATTAAGTAAAAATTAAGCTAATAAATTCTGATGTATGTGAACAGTTTCCTTGAGACTGGTGACTTAGTCACTGTATCAGCATTCTGTTGCCCAGAATTTGCTTAGTTTTTTTATTCGTTTCATGTGATATTCTTTGTTTTCCATAGTTTGAGCTCCTACTCTAATAATGTTTTCAAATGCCAAAACTTTTAGAGATTATTAAGCTTTGTTGCCTGGCAACTTTTTTCTTTAACGTAACATGTTAGCTGCTCTGAATAAAGAAAGCATATTGATAATTTTCCAACCAGCTAAATTTTATGCATCTATTCTCAGCTATTTTGTCACATAGACTTCATTAGAATGTTTAGAACTAGCTGTAGTGCCTTTCAGTACAGGAACAGGTAGAGTTGGTGTGTTTTGGTTGTAATTTTACCTCATGATATCTGCATGTGTCAAGTTATTGGAGGAGGAGATGTTGGTTTTGTTGTTCAAAGGTGTTCTGCACTGATCATCAATTTAAATTGGAAGTAAAATGTTTACATGTAGTGCCCAATAATAATGAACTTTTTAAAAGGGCAAACCAGGAAAATGAAAATAGTACAATTTTACTTAAAACTTAGGATTTTGTACATTACAGTTGTTTCTGAGGATAAACTCTAAGTTGGCTTCGTTTTAATCAGCAAATCTTACAGCTTAATTCAGTGCTAGTAGGCAAGTAGGTTATTACTTTTTTTTTTTCCATGTGCTGGGAGAAATCTTTAAAACTATTATACCAGGTTGGACTGAAAAAGTAGCAGTGTTGTAGTTTGTGTTGAAAAATGGCAGGTCTCTTTAAGACTCCAGTTGTATTTCATTGGATAATTGCTAGCTTAAATTCCCTTTTTTCTGTGGACATTTCTAAGCAGCAGCCGTGTCTGTCTTGGAATAAAAGTGTGTAGCATTGCCTTGATAGTATGAGGGCATGGCTGACAGATAAAACTGGGCAGTGTGACTTCAGTCTGCACAGCTGGGCTGTCCTCACTGTGCATGTAATGTAGAGTTACTCTGTGTTTGCGCTCGTGTTTTTTTTTTTTTTTTCTTTCAGACTTGTTCACAGGTAGTGTATGTAAGTATCTTGCAAAGCCTCTAGACCTTTTTTGAAAAGATAGTTCAGAGGCTGGATCTCCTTGGCTCAGACTGTAAAATGTTTAACTGTAGTGCAGCTTAAAACCATTTGCTTGAAAATTAATAAATTCTTACTGAGGTGAGAGCAAATGGGACTGAAAGTCAGAACAAATCATTTTTTAAGAAAAACTAGAGCATTTGGACCTTACCACAATTGGTATTTTAAGGTATTGTTATTTCTTGAATTGGGAATGGTCTTTTTCCCACCCCCGCAAATTTCTTTTTGGGGTACAAAGTGATACTGCTTTTATTTTTTTATTATTACTATTTATTAATTATGGTAACTTTAAAAAAATGCTTATTCTGCTTATAGCAATAACAAACAGAACAAATGTTTTCTTTGTTTGCAAGAATTATAATTGATCCATAAGATCAAATTGAAGAGTTAAACATGGTTTCTAAAATACTTTTTAAAATGTATTTCTTCAACATAAACTCCTAAATAAAAAGGACTTGGTTAGACGTGCAAAGCATTCATGTATTGAATTCATGTCATGGAAAAATAGGTCAGGTGGTGCTCTGATTTATCGTGGACATGGGGAAAAAGTTGATAGAAGAACAGCTTATATATGTGTAGCCAGTTTGAACAGTTTAAACTGATGTTTAGAATTCTCAGTAAAATGCTGTTTGTTCTTAGTTCTAACAGCAGCTGTGACACAAGCCTCTCTGCAGTCTATACTCCATAAAATTCTTACGGCTGGACCATCTGCTTTCAATATCACTTCCCTTATTTCTCAAGCCGCACAACTGTCTACGCAAGGTATTTAAAGTTATCTTCTCACTCGTGTAAAATGGTGAGGTATTTTATAAAAGCTGATACAACTGAAACTTGTAGAAGCTGTTTCTTGTCATGTCTTTGGCCACGTGGCGTAGAGGATCTTGAACAACTTTTTTTCCCAAAGATAAGAAGTCTTTACCTGGGGATCAAGAAGCTGGCAAACAACTAAGAAAATGTGCTTTTCTGTCTCACCTTTTGGGGTTTTCTTTGTTAACTTTGTATGAGTAATGTGAAACTTGCAAATTTGTTCTGAACCTTAATGAGACTTACTTAATGTTTAATAGAAAATGTAACTCTTCTGTGGTTTAACAACCCGCTTGTAAGGCTGTGCAGCTGTGACTCGAGGGAGACCTTGAATTCTTAAAAGAAGTTTATTTTACCTGATGTTTTTAATAGTCTTCTGTAGATAATTTTCATCTTCCAGGCATGGTATTGCTTCAGGTGTCTGTAGTACATTGTGGTTTGTAACTTAAAGCTAGAAACTGAAATCCAAATCATAAATATTGTCATCATATTGAGTAGAAAAGCTGTATTACACTTCCACTAACTTTTAACTAATGATGGAAATGTGACTTTGGTTGTTTTGTTTTAGGATGAGTGAATAGGTTTCTAGGTACAGTGTTCATGAGTTCTATGTTACGTTGAGCTGAGCACTCGAAAATAAAAATCACAAGTGAAACTAATGTAATCTCTTCATGTGTACAAAGCATTGAGCAAAGGCCTCTTCCATTCTGCCAAGTTTTAGAAATGAACATTTTTGGGCAAATACAATTCTTTAGTTAGGGTTATTGTTGAACATTAGATTGTTCCCGTTGTTCACACCCCCACCGCCATCCTTTCCAGTTGAATCTGTTTGTATATTATCTAATAGAAAATACTGTGAAATACAAGATCTATTTCAGATTAATATTGGATATGGTTTTATAAGAAAGTATCTTATTCTTTACAGCTCAGCCATCTAATCAGTCTCCAATGTCTTTAACATCTGATGCCTCATCACCAAGATCATATGTATCTCCAAGAATAAGCACGCCTCAGACTAACACCGTTCCACTTAAACCTTTGATGACTACACCACCAGTATCATCGCAGCAGAAGGTGGTAAGTTCCTCTTGATTTATGGCATATTGCAGTAAGAAACCATTAAGGGTAACAGTAAGTATTGCTGCTTTAACTTCCAGGTACTAGCTGTTACAAACAAGGTGATAAAATAAGCATGTTATATTTCCCAAATGAAACAGAAGCAATTGGAAGCAACTACTCAGCTCTGTTTTCTCAGTACAGCTCTAGCATGGTCTTACAGTATGCTTTTTTTTGTTCTTGAAGTAAATATTGTGCTCACTTCCGATGCTATCTTATGCAATAGTAGTGTTCGTAGATAGTAGTAAGAGATCAATACTGTAGCATATTTATATGAGAAGAAGAACTTGCTATGAAGGTAACAGTTCTTAGGCTTTCAGCCAAAAAAAGGTTGTTAGAATGAGAGAGAGATTCTTAGGGAAGTTGACTTTTTCTTTGCTGTAGTCTCAGATTTGGTTCTAGGTGTTTACAAGGTCAGTAACATCATGTTCCTTTCCCTTCCAACCCCCCCCTCCACCCTCATTCATTCAGAATTTCTTAATCATATCAGTGACAAGGAAATACTAACTGAAGCTAAAAATAAGCTTCTCTTCCTAGAAGTGGATGGATATGCAGAAGAAAATGAAGTTGTGACTTATTTTTTTCTTTTTGTGATTCCCTCTAATGGGTCCCTGTTCAGAGGAAAAAAAGTCTTTTGCTTAATCTGAGCTCATATTCCATGTCTTATGTGATAACCTGTAGTCACTGGCTTGGCGTGCAGGTTTTCACCTCTGGTATTTTCAAGGAAGGGATATTGCATGCTTTATTGGTATGTATGTAGAAGGTCTTCCAAAACTGATATCTGTGTTTGGATGCCCATAGCCTGCCATATATTTAGAAATAGCTATATTTTAATCCACCTTTCCTTCAAAAATTTTGCCGTTTGTTTTTGTTGTTGTTGGGGAAGTATTGATCTTCTCATCCCTCTGAAGAAGTTATAGCTCTTACTACGCTAGGATATAAGCAGAAGTTTTTTTTCTGGATACCTTGAGTAACCTAACATGTTCTAAACAAAACTAGTAGCAGCACTTGACAGCAGGAGCCTTTTTTAGTTTTGTGTGCCTCAATTCTCATGCTAACAACAGAGCTGTTGGAATATTAACATGAATTGTTAGTCCTGGAAATAATGAATTCTAATTCAGCAGCAGATAGTTTTTCAGTCCAGTAAGGAAAGAACTTTTGTGATCTTTCTTGTATTCACATAATAAAATTCCTGAGCACAGTATCAAGATGGGAACTTTGGTGGTTGTACCTCCAATGTAAGCATGCCTGTCTTAGTACACGTTTGGATATTTCAGACAGGTTAGTTTATCCAGCATTAAGAATTTCAGGTAAATTATGCATAATCCAGATGTGGTGTGGTGCCAGGACACTGTTTCAGAACGCAAGCTAGCTGGCTTAGGGGGCTTCTCTGCAGCAGGTGTAGACAAAGGAACTGGTACCGTGTGAGCAGAGCCCAGCGCCAGATATGCAGTTACTTCCAGGCTGGCTCTGGAAACAACAGAGTGCTATTTGCACAACAGGGCTTCTTTCTTAGGGGCTGCACATAAGTGCTTGTATTGCTTTTAAACTTGAGCTGGCATGGCTGCCTGGAGGTGTGCTGTATGCACGGGGCAGCTCTGGTGTCAGTGGTGCCAGGATGTGACGGACCACATCTTGCTGTTTTGCTGTGCTTGTGTTGTATGGTTACAAACTGTTCCGAATTTCTGTAAAATAATTGTGTAAAGCATACTTTATAAAGACTAGTCAAACTCAATGAGAATGTTGATCATGGAAATTTGGGATGGAGAGTGGGATATAGCCCATATAATTTTCTGTTCTGGTTGTCTTACTTAGAACCTTCAAAGCACTTGGGAAATATGGAGTAGTTCAGAGGTTTTGTGGCTTCTTTAATGGTACTTATTTTATCTCACAAATCTCCTTTTTTTTCTTACAATCCTTTTAAAAAATTATTTATTTATTTACTATCCAAGGAGCAAGTTAGTTTTTCACTTTGGATCTGCACACTGATGGTATTGTCTGTGATGGACCTTCTTTTTGGAATTACTACTTCTGTTAGAACAACCTCAGTAGTCGTCATGTCTGCTCACAGGGTGACCAAAATTCAGGCACTGAAGGCATTGATAGCAAAGTTTTTCATGTCACACATTTCATAAAGCTACTTAGGTAGTCTTCATAGATCAATTTATGAATCACTAGTATTTCATCCTCCTGAACATCCTCCTGATAATTCTGTTGATTTCAACTGAAATGATGACTGAGTACTCTTACAGTAATTTTGCTTTCTCTTTCTAGAACCAAGTTTTCATGTACTAGTCAGACTTTTTTTGGCTTTTTGTGATAATAGGTAGATTTTCCTCTTAGACAAATAAGTGGATTTAATATTAATATTTCCTGTGTATTTAAATAGACTCAGGAGCTAAGTTCATTTATTTCAGCAGACTGTCTGTGGCTTGTTTCACTAGCATCTGTTTCTGAAATAGAGTGAATTTTTTGAGGTTCTGATAATGACTAGCTGCTAATTTACACCAGCTTGATGATGTCAGCAAACTCCAGACAGGCACCCTGATTTATGTTTTTGTCTACATGCATCACTAGAATCTGTTTTGCCTCCTTCCCTATTGCTTAAAATTTATTTATTTATTTATTTATTTATTTTTGCAGAGGGTGTAGGGTGATAAAACTTCTGGAGCTGCTGTGTCTCTTGCACTTTGTTTAAAAAGGACGGGGGTTTAGGTATGGGGGAGAAACTCCAGATGCTGTAACTTGAGCATACATTAGTATGTTCCCACTTGTGTTTTTCATCCTCTTGTAGTTCAGGAATTCATAGAAAAAAAAGGAGGAAAAAAGGCAGTAACACTTAAAATAATGATCAGCTCTTTTAAGGGTAAAATGGGCTTGATGCTCAGAAGAGATGATTTACAATAAAGAAAAAAAAAAACTCTTGAAAAACACAAAAATTCATCAACGTAAGATATACCAGAAAAAATGGTCTTGTACCTTGTGATTTCCATGTTTTCCTCTGATATTTACCACAGAAGAAACCTAATGAAGTTTTTGAACTTTTCAGGTGGCTACTCCAGGAGTTAAACAAGGACCAGCTTCACAGTCAGCACCACAGCAGCCGGTGATAGCTGACAAGCAAGCAGGCCATGAACCTGCCTCTCCTCGAAGTCTTCAGCGCTCAAGGTATGTTGAAATAATTCTCTGTACTGTCTTTTTGCTTTTCTTCTGAATCCAGGATTCCTCTTGGCTATTTTTGCACATATTGGCTATTCATTGAACATATGATTCAACTCTGCTGCTGCAGAGAGGATGCAGCTACATACCTTCATTACAGATCTAATGTGGTAGATTCCTCCATTTGAGGACCGTTTCTAAGAGTTCTGTTCACAGAAGCAAAGTGAAATTCTTGTTTCTGCCCTGTCTCTGGGGTCAATTATATAAGTGATTCCTTGTATTCTGATTCTGAGTTTGTTTTTTTTTTTTCTGTGCATTTCTGGGATTCAGTGATTGAACTGTGTAGTTGACTTACTGTTAGATGTTGGTGATGCCTTGCTGTAGTGTAGCTTGATTTTTAAATTAGAGCTTTTCTCTAACATACAATTTTGCTGCTCTAATGAAAAAAATAAGTTTCATAAATGCTTTTCCTTGGCCAACCTTTTATTTTTTGTCAATGTTGCAGCCCATTCAGATGTTGCGTTTTACCAACATTTAGCCTTTGATTTACAAGGTGTGTTTGGAATCTGTGTCTTGTCTGAATTTTTCGTTGAGGAGGTGTTCTTTCCATTGTGTATGTAGGATGTTGAGCAGTTAATCATGTTGGCTCCAGGGGCTGTAAGATACTGATGTAGTGGAATCATGATCTAGAACTGTGGCAGGAGGGATGCTTGTCTTTAAAAAGTGCATCCTCACAGTGGATTCCTGAAAACCTGCAAGCTGTGTTGCACTTAAAAACTAGACTTTACAGTTGTTGAATAAGGTGTGCAATGTGATATTTAAAAATCAACCAACCAACCAAAAAAAAAACACCACACTTCTTTCCATGGCAACATCCTCGAAAGCAGTGATGCTTTCCATATCATAATATAGTGAGGTCCTTTTGACTGCCCTTCTGGGACTACTTAAGGAGGACTTTGATGGTGTGTTATCATTGTGCTAGCTTCAGTGTCTAGTAATTACGGATGGTGCTGTTTAAATCTTTCTGAATAGTAGTACTAAAAAAAAATTGATATTTTTATAAAGAGCGGTTAGGGGTTGGGAGACCTCTTTGTTCTTTGATCACCTTTTCCCCATGGGAAGTCATGTTGAAGAAGGCACGTTTTCTTGGGCATGCTCACGATGGGTTGGTGTCGGTGTGAGGTGATACTGGTTAGCATTTGGTCTGCTGTCCCATACCCTCACCCTTTTGGGTTTTAGGACTTCCTGTACTGGCATAACCACTACCCACATGCAGTTGCCTTCAGATATCTATGTGCCCTCTACAAACCAGTGCTCCACTTGGCATCAGCATTGTGCTGGAGAAGGGAAGCTGGGTTTGACCCAGAAATTGAACAGCCGAATTAGAAGGGTCATGGGGGCAGCAGCCTCCCTCCCACGTTTGAGGAGGAGACACAGGAGACAGCGCACAAGTAGAGGAGAGTGTGCAGTCTAGTATCAAAGGTACTGTGACAGTATCTTTACCTAACGGTTTTTGTGTTGTTTAGTGTCCTGTATCTCTCAAAATGTTGCGTATGTGTAGTGGTATGTTGTGCTTCGGAAGTTCATGTGTTTCTGCTGCTTTAAACAGAGACACTTTAGAAGTGTCTCTGTTTAAAAAAAAGAAAAAAAAAAAAAAGGTGATTTGGAAAAATCTGTATGATGGGTATTTTGTTCTGTTCAGTGCTATGGAATTGAACAAAAATGGACCAGCCGAGATGCAGATTTACTCATCTGCAGATTTCCTACATCTGAGCAGTACTTCTGAACTGATTAAGAATGTGCTTCTCCTTTGTAGGAGAAAGCAGTTGCTTGGATTTCAGACTGCTCTTAGGTCTGGCTCCCTTTTGTCTTTTTATACAAATGAGCAGCAGCTTCACAACCTGAACTGCGAATGGGTGGTCCAAAAAGAGGCTGTAACGGTTAAGGATCTGTTTCTCTACACGGTTCCAGTTTCAACACAGATTCGTTGTGCGGAAGTTTTGAACGTTTCATTGCTGTTAGTTAGGAAATGAATGCAACATAGGCATACAGTGAGCCTTTTTCTAAGAGATGATTCCAAAGACATGCCATGAATTATCACCATTTTAAAAACAATAATAAATGAGTGTGCCTCTGTAATTAGTTTCATCAGTTTACTGTTTTCTCTTTATTTCTGTAAAGGGCCAGGAATATTTTTCTCTTTCTTTAGAAAATGCAAAACTGCTGCGGGGAGATCTTTCCCCCAGTTGTTTTTTTTTTGTGTTGTAAGATTTTTGTATTTTGTAGTAGTGTATTTCACAACCATCCTGTTTTCATGTTCTTGTACAGATGCTTTTGCCTGTCTGGAAACATTTCATTACTTGTGGCACAGACAGTCTGTAATTCATTTAGCAGCTAAGGCGGGGGTATTTGGCATTAGTGAAGCATTAAAAACCGTAGCAGTAGTTTCGTATCATTGCTGCATCAGTAGCTCCCCCTGCTGCTAACGTAGCAATGCTAGGATATTTTATGACAGTGTGTTCTACTTATAATTAAGATAAAACTATTTTTGAGAAACCCACAGACTTCAGTCATTTCCATGAAATGTTTGATGTCTTGAGATTTCTACTGATCAGGTAGGAGTTAGGGAAGTCAGGATGATAAATGAGGGAAACAAGTCACGGGGACTTTGATCCTATTGCAGCTAAGGTGTAAATAAGCATTGAACGTCATGCCTTAGTTCTGCTTGGTAAATAAATACAGCCTTTCTCTAAACCATCAGTATGCTGATGCTGTGTGAATACACAGAATAATTTAGGTTGGAAAACACATCTGGTTGTGATCTAGTCCAAGTCCCAACTCAAAATAGGACCGAAGATCAAGTTGTTATGGTGATCTTTTGAATGTCTCTAAGGATAGGGGTTTTGCAGCCTCTCTGAGCATCTCCTTTGAACGTTTGACTACCCTCACAGTGTTTTTATTTGTTTTCCTTATGTCTAATCAGCATTTCCTTTGTTTCAACTTGCACGTCTGCCTCTTAGCCTACAACTGTGCATCTCTGAGAAGAGTCTGGCCTTGTCTGCTCTCCCCATATGTAGTTGAAGACAGTAAGAAGATCCTCCATCCCCCTGCCCCCAGTCTTCTGTTTTCTAGACTGAACAAATCCAGCTCTTAGAGCTACTCCTGGTGTGTGCTTCTGCCCCCTCAACAGCTCTATGGTCCTCTGCTGGATTCCTCTGGTATGGCAACTTCTTTCTTGCCCAGTTTTGGGCACCTCACTGCACAGTACTGCAGGTCCTGTGGCTCTCTCACAGGCTTTTAGGGAGAGGAGGAGTTGCTTTCTTCAGCCGTGCTCTTGCTGATGCATCCCAGCATGTGCTTGGTCTGCTCTGCCACAGGGATCCATTGCTGACCTGCATTTAACTTGTCTGCTGGGATCCTCGGGTCCTTTTCTGCAGAGTTTTACCCCCTTAGCAGCCAGCCTGTGCTGTTCTGTGGGGTCATTCCAGTATTATTGCAAAGGGGAAATCCAGCCCAGCTGCAGGACTTTGCCTTTTTTTTCCCCCTTTTTTGAAATTTATTCCTGTCTGTTCACTCTGGTCCCTCTGGATAACAACCCACCCTACAATATATTGACTGTTCCTCCCATCTGCAAACTCAGCAGAGGAGCTCTCTGTGGCATTGTCTGTGCTGCTAATAAAGACATAAAGTATTGGCCCCAATATGGATCAGTGAAGGACAGCGTTAGTCAGGGGCTTGCGTTTGGACTTCGTCCTGCTGACTCAGCCCTTTCAGCCTGACAGTCCAGTCAGTTTCTGTTCACCTTGCACATGAAATACGGACGTCAGTAAGTGAGGAGTTAAGCTGTAAGAAAATTAGAAGATACCATGTCAAAGGCCTTGCTGAAGGCTGATAAACAACATCACTGCTTTCTCTTTTACTCTAAGCTGATCATCTTATCATGGAAGTAAATGAGGTTGGTCAGGCAGAATTTGCCCTTGACAGATCTCTGCTGGCTCTCTTTATTTTGCCTTTTAGTTTTTCATGTACTTGGAAATAGTTTCCAGGCAGACTTGCTCCATAATCTTCACAGAGACTGAGATTAGGTCTACAGGCCTCTAGTTCCCTAGGCCATCCTCCTTGGGTGCTTCCTGAAGTTGGCTGTAATGTAGCATCTGCTTTTTTCCCACATCATCAGGCAACGTTCCTGCTCACCTTGATGTTTGACGCGATGCAGCACCTCAGTTATACCGGCCAGCTCCCTCATTGCCCTCGGGTGCATAGAGTCTGATTGCATGCACTTAATGTGCAGTTGGTTTAACTGCTTCTTTCTCTATTACAGTGTAATGCTTCACTTGAACTGGCTCTGTGGATGTGCTCAGGCACGTGGGAGGCCTGAGAGCAGACTGTAACAGTAAAACCCAGGCCAAAAAAGTCGCTGGCTATTCTGGCCTTATCCATGTCCTTTGTCAGTAGGTTCCCTTGTCTTACAGGGGGACAGCCCCACCTGTTCCTTAGCCTTTCTTTGCTGCTGATGTGCAGCCCTTGTTACCCTCACCTTTTTGGATAGTTTGAGCTCCAGCTTCAAATCTAAACTCCATTTTTTCCTTACCAACTGAACATTTCCTATGTCTACTGTTAGTCATTTTTACTTGTAAGTGGTTTTCAAGTGGTTAAACGGATTACTGAAGAGAACATGTAGCGTGAAGCAATATTTTTTCCCCCATTATTTTTTATATTCCTTTTTACAACTTCTACTGTCTGAAATCAGGGGAGATTTATGTACACAGCTCTAAGGAAGCTGCCTGACAAATTCTTTCTGCATAAGTGTTTTTAATACAAGCTTTTGCCCAAGCTAGGGGGCACTGAAAGGATTGAGGTTAAACAAAGTTCTGGAGTGGGACACAAGTCTTCGTTGCTGCAGAGCAGTGTGCCATACCTAATTAGTAGGCTGTTTGTTTGGAGAGCTGTTGTACTTCGCAAGTGTGAGCGATTAGGGTAAATGGCTGGGCACTGGGCCGTGAAGATAGCGGCATTGTGCTGGGATGTTGCGGCGATCCTAAGGGGGGTGGTTAGGTGATGAATTATGGTAGCTCCACCCAGACGTGTTTCTTCTTTACATTAGTTGCAGATAAGTAGTAAGAAAATTTTAATTGACTGAAATTACGGGCTGCATTGAAAGCTATGCCAGTGCATGAGGAAATCGATTGTGAGCAAGTGCTGCACCTTGTGAATAATGGCTAGGTGCTTACATAATTAGTGCTACTGTTTCTCAGTGTGGTTAGTGCCAAAGAGCTTCGTAACTGTGAGGTACCATCACTCTTGTGATACTATATAAAGTGATGTTCTTTCTCCTGCTCAAGATTGCTGCTTCCTTTGTCTTCTCTTAAAGGATGGTGAGGACAGAGGCAGATTGCACTCATCCTGACCTATCTGTGCCCACATAGCGTGCTTTAACCAGTGCTACTCCTGCCTCTTAGTTAAGGGCAAGAGCAGAGCCTCCGTAGGAAGTGGAGGTGCTGTGGAAGCGATCGAGAGCACTGGGAAGGGATGTATGAATATAAAAGCCTTGTTTTGGCAAGGGCCAAGGGAGTAAAAAAAGAAATGTGCTGAAACTTCACCTCCATACGTAGCAGAGTTGTGTACAGCTCTGACAGTTGTGAGTTATGGTTGGATCCATGTGGTGTAAGTGTGGTGTTTGTGCTGGTGGTGATGCCTAGGCTTCTAGACACGTGGAAATTAAGTGATTTTCATTTATTTTGGGGAAACTTCTGTAGCTTGTTGGACTTAATGTTGGGTGTTCAGCTTGTATACCACAGCTTTGTTGAGGGAAGTGGTACAAATGGAACAATAAAAGACTTACTCAACTTGGGAGCTTACATGCTAAGTGTAAGGTGAAGGATGGGTACTTGGAATTTGGGAGTACAAGGGTTATTAGCCAGTTATATCAGTTTACCAAGGATTTAACTGAGCAGCACCCACCTCTTTTAGACATTGCAGCAGGAATAGACTTTTTATTTAATGAGAAGGAATTCTTAGAAAGGAACTTGGTATGATCCTCCTATACACGTGGAGCATCATGAGGTAGAGAGGAAAAGTGTCTTGTAAAGTGGAGTGAGAGGGCAGCTATTAGAGGAATGGGATTAAAAAAAACGTTGCTTAAAGCAATAGCTAAAATACTTTATAGATAATGTAATATTGAACTCAGTGGATGGCAAAAAAAAACCTGTTATCGAAGATCAGCATGAGAGGGTTGTTCAGTAAAAATTCAGAGGTTTTGACCATGAAATACAGTTGCAAAATAGAATTGGAAAAGCCATGTATGGCAGTTGTGTTCAGAAAATGTGGAAGTCAGTTTTGCTTGCATGTGGAGATCTGAAAGAGTACAGTGAAAGGCTTTGTCCAGAATACAGTGTCTTTGATTTGGCATACAGTATAGAGTTATTAACTGAACATGTCTTTTGTTCCCACTTTTTTTTTTTTGCTTCTGTGAACAAATTCTCCAGTAACTGACATTTTTCTGGTTTGAATGTCGATGAGAATATGTTCAAGTAAAGCAGTCGAGTTGCTAGCTACAAATGTGCTGCTGCTCTGATTCTTCTGGTTTTTTGAGCACCTGAAGCGAGGATGTACTGTGTTAACAGTCCCCTAGGCATTGGTGTTTTGCCACTGGTAAATGGTTAAACTCCTCAAAGCCCCTATGAGTGTATTTTTAGATCAGGAGATCAGGCTTTGTGCTTAATAACTATTGTGGCACTTGCTCGTAATCTCTTGAATAGGCCTGCCTGACTCTGATACGTGGTTACTGAAAATCTTAGGTTTGCACCTATTTGCAGACGTAACAAGAAGGTGGAATATACACATATATATTCTCTGTGTAACGCTAAAATACAGGCACAGCTTACGTTTCTTGACCAGATATCAGAGTCTTTAAAGAAAAAAAAAAAAACCTCTGCCATGCTGTAGCACTCAGATGGTTCCCGTACAACTGCGAGGTTTGTGGAAAAGTGCCACAGGGCTGATCTACCAGAAATATTTATGGTTTAAATGCTTCATATATTTTGTGGCTGGAGGCAGTGAATTGTGTTTGTTTCTCTACATGTTTACATATTTTTTTAGATGCTTATTTTTTTTTTTTTTAATTCTTTCTTCTAGTAGTCAAAGAAGCCCATCACCAGGTCCAAATCATACCTCTAGCACTAGTGCATCAAATTCAACATCTGCACCACAGAATCCATCTGTACGACCCACTTGTTCATTAACACCTACGCTAGCAGCACACTTCAATGAAAACCTTATAAAGCATGTTCAAGGCTGGCCTGCAGACCATGCGGAAAAGCAGGTGAGTACGCTTCTACTCTGTTCCTTCTGAGGGTGCTAAACGGGTAGCTTAAAAACTCCTTTTGTTACCCAGGTTGCTTTCTCTAGAAATTGGAAGCATCTTTAAAAAAGAAACAAAACCCAGTGCTTGTCCTCAGCCAGAAAGAGGTGGGAGGTTAGGCCAGACCTTGCAGGCTTTACATGTGATTACTGTTTAGCAGTTGGGTATTTTCTTGCTTAATGTACCAGTGCTTTTGAAATTCTCTCCAATGGAAGAATAGTCATCATAGCTATTTTCTCTTATTGCCAAAGTTGTGTTGAAATTTACAAAGAATATAAATTTCAACATAGTTTTTCAATAACAACAGTATTTTTGCTATGTGGAGGATGTCATTAATTAGGTGACATAGTTAAAACTATGCGAGACCAATCCACAGTTTGAGCCAGTGAGTGATTAACTCTTCGCAGTGACAAAGGAACTGTGCCTTGTTTGTTGTACCTGGTTTTTAAGGTGATGTAGGGGTCTCAGACTAAATTTGGACTATGTTTCTTTATGTTTGTTTTTGTTTATGGTTTTGTTTTTTTGTTTCCACAAATGGAAATCCATAGAATAGTCAGCATTATTTTATAAGTAAGTGCATGAAACACACCCTTTTGGTGGTAATCTAGGGAAACTGGATGCATGTCAGCTACTTGAAATGTGTTAAAGAAACCATATCAATTCTGTGTCCAGTTCAAGTCTTTCTGTCACAGGCAAACCTGTCTGACAAAGTCTGTGTCGGGTACTAATCTTAGTTAGCCCTGCTTACTTCGTTCTTTTGAAGAACGGCTGCATGCTGGCTCAAGCCTACATGGGAAGTTTTTGGCAAGTAATTTGCAGGGTGACTCTTAGAAGTGCAGTCTAGACTCTGTGTGGATTCTGCTTTGGGTTCTTGGTTGTTGACTTATTTTTTTTTTCCCATTAAGTTTTAAGTACAATTTTAAGGTAATGAAAAACTGTGCTGAGTCAAACCACCATTGCTGTGGAGTGTGTGCTTACATGAGGAAATGATGCAGCACAGTCACTTCTCCCTATGGCCTTGGCCCAGTGCTTGGAGAGTTCAGAATGGTAGTGTTATTTTCACTGTGTACTGAACGGAGAGTTATCGTAACATAGAAAATGTAGATTTATATGGTTTGTAGCTCATTTTTTCCCTCCAGTTTCAATAATAGAGATCAAAGAAAACTAGCTAATGCTGTGGAGTAATGAACTCTGTTGGATGCTCTTACCTTTGTACCAGTTGTTAAATACTGTGTTGTCCTGTCTGCTGTTTCCGATGACTTCACATGACAGTGTTGTTAACAGACCGCTTTTGAATAGTGACTTAAGTCTCTCAAGTACAACTTATTTGATGTAAAAGAAAGATGAAGGCAAGTGTAGGCGCAATACATAGCGAAGAAGGTAAGGTAAGGTAGGTGAAAGTGTAGAGGCTGCAATATACAGTACCTTTTTTTTCTTTAAATTTCTAACCAGATGCTTAGCTTACATTGAAATTAGGGCCCAAGAGCATGTGCCAGAGTTAACATCAAAGTAAGTATCTGGTCTTGCTCACCAACATTGCGTGTTAAAGCAGTCAGACTTCAAGAACTGTCCAGTGCAGTAATTACTAACTGAAACTAATCCTGAACATAGCTAAAAGTTAGGAGAGATTAATGTAAAAAAATGGAAATTAACCCAGTAATGTGTCTAATCAGAAAATAATTGGTGTAATTACCTCCTCCTTAAGAAATACAAGAAAGAGAAGAAAGAGAATTGTAGACAATCTCAACTCAGTAACTATAGAGGTAATAAAAGTATCAAACAATATTCCAGTAAGAAAAATGATATACAAATACCTAAAAAGAAAATTCTGATGGTAGTCAGCATGGATGTTTTCTTAAAATTATGTCAGTTTTCTGTTTTGATGATCAGGCATTGGTAATACTAAAAAGCAAATGTTATATCCTGATTTGCAGCAAGGCTGTTAAGACTTTTTAACAAGAATCTTATACACAAAAATGATTCTAAGATCTTCTGGGTGAAGTTGCTTTAAGATGGATGACTGGACACCTTAAACTACTTAAAGAGTGGTTATTGCTAGTTTGTTATCACTCTAAAGGCTTTGGAGCTGCATATGCAGAATATGTGAGATGATTCCTACTGGAGACCAGGTGTACTCCTGAATGTCAACACAATCCAGAACAGAAAACTTAATGGAGGGAATTAGATCACAAGTTACTTTGAACTGGATAAATTCCAGAAGTTGATGAAGACCTGTGCTAAATACAGTTACCTTCAGGAAGGGGAAAAACGAGTACTTCAGCAGATGCTGTGCATTAACCCCCGTAGGCAGTTAGGCACCACACAGCTACTTGCTCACTGCCCCCACTGAGATAGGGGAGAGAACTGGAAGAACAAAAGTGCGAGAACTCCTGGACTGAGATGAAGATAGCTTAATAAAGAAAAGGGAGGGGAAACAACAAAACAAAATAAAAAAAAAGGAATGCAAAAGCAATCACTCACCACCAGCTGACTGACGGATGCCCAACCAGTCCTGAAGCAACAGCAACCCCTGGAAGATTCCACCCACCTTCCCACTGTCCCCCCAGTTTTACTGCTGAGCATGGTGTTATGTGATCTGGAATATCTCTTTGGTCTGTTTGGGTCAGCTGTGTTCTCCCCCAGTCTCGTACGCATCCCCAGCCTGCTTGCTGGGTAGGCAGCATGCGAAACAGAAGGCCTTGACGGCATGTAAGCACTGCTCAGCAGTAGTTACAGCACAGGTTTGTTATCAGTGTTGCTTCAGGTACAAAGCCAAAACGTAGCATCAGATAGGCTGCTGGGAAGAAAATTAACTCCATCCTAGCCAGACCCAGTGCAGCAGAGAACAATATTGCTAAACAGTAATACTGCAGGGAAGGATCTATTTGAGAAATAAACTTTTTTTCATTGTGCTGCGTGCAAGAAGTCCTCTTTCTATACCTCAGTGTGATGCAGGGGACCTTTGAGTAATTACCCTACTGTTCTTGGTGCCGTTGAGTTAGTTAGCTGGAGCCATATATCCAGTTCAGTGACAAGAGGTTAAGAAATGTTCAAACTGGGAGGATTGGTCGTGCCTTCTGAGTATACACATCTGCTTATCTCTGCATGGCTAAGTGGAAATACTAAATAATGGAGTTTGTCTGGAAGAGAACACCTGAAGAGGGTTAAGGTTTTTTTCTATATGAAGTAGGTGAAAAGAAGATGGCATTCAACTGTTTTTGTCACTGGGGCTTAATTTACATGAGAAATTTAAGCTGGCCATTGAAAAAGTGGCTGGAGGCTTTTAACTACTTGAACAAATTAATTGTGAAATTCAGAACTCTGTCATGTGCTAACTTTAAGATGATTGAACAAACATTTGTTAGGATCAAGGAAATGTAAACCATTCCTGCATGAGCCTGAGTTACAGAATCTATTGACATCCAGTATAATTAATTTCTGATTTTAAATGGGCTTTTGTAGAGAACTCAATGAACTCAATGATCTTCTGATTTAATTTACAGTGTGTTTAGAAGTCATAGCACTTCAGAGTTATGGTGCTTTGCTGTTTCAAGACACGTTTATCCAAGAGTCTCTTGGCTACAGCCAGTTGTTCCTAGTGCTTGAGTCAAAATCCTAACTTTATTTAATTGTTATAGGCATCAAGATTACGGGAGGAAGCCCACAACATGGGAAGTGTTCATATGTCAGAAATTTGTACTGAATTAAAGAATTTAAGATCTTTAGTTCGAGTATGTGAAATTCAAGCAACTTTGCGTGAGCAAAGGTAAGTGTGCTTTCAAAAAAGGTAATTTTCAAGGTGGTATTAGAATTCCCATTCAAGTATTGTTTTGTGGGAGCTATATTTATGATGACTTGATAAGCATGCTGGTTCTTACAGGGTTTGAGAGCTGTCTTCCCTCTGTACGTTCTACCTGTTTCCCACACGTAACTCTTGATAGTGTGTAGTGAATAGGAGCAGATAAGCAACATCTGTATATATTTTTGCTTGTACAGGTGGAAAAGGCCTATCTTCCCAGATACATTAGTGGATTAAGATTCTCACAGTAGTTCAGAATAATTCTAAAATACCTGTCCATACTTGATGCATAGATTACACAGATACACATCTATGTGGTTTATACTGGCCTTAACCACTACAGTGTTCATGAGACATTTATTGGGTGAGACAAGTCTGGCAAGTTCTTGTTGATATCACAAGCTAAGGAAGAACAATTTTTTTTTATTTGGGTAGGAGGTATCTGAGAAGGTCTTGGGGTTCTTTAGCGAGAAAGAGGTGATTATGGCAAAGTAGACTTCTGCTTCGTAAGTCAGTAATAGAGGATGTCTTTGTTATTAACAGCATGGTTGTATATTGTTTCACAGACTGTTGTGCAACATCAAAAAGTTTAGTGTTACGACGTGCTGAAACATTTTTCAGTGGTAGTCATGAGTTAACTTTCATACTAAGTTTCCTTTCTGAATGATGTTATCCTGTATACTAAGTCACACTATGGTTTGACTACAGTGATTCTTATTTCTTATTTCATGCAGCTTTAATAACGTTGTATGCTTTTTAAATAGCTAGTTTTATCCCAGAAGCTCTTGCTTTTTGATAGTTGGTAAAACTCCTTGTAGTCAGAAGTAGGCTATAAAATATTTGTACATTTTCCTTAATAAAAAAAAACCACAGTGTTCATTTTTTCATAGCTTCGTAGTTTCATAGTGTCATTCCATAAATTACAGTTTCTGTAGGAACTGCTTGGTTCCTTACAGGTAGAGTAAAACCTCCTAAGCTTTTATTTCTGTATCTGGAGGTACATTTTATCTGACATAATATGTCAGATGTCATTGTTGAGCTCCATAAATGGCACTTTGTTTCCTACACAGCATGTATCCTTAAGCCATGAATGGATAACGATGATTATGACTGTGAATCTCTGATATGTTTCTGTTGTTTTTGCTGCCATCCCAAAGACAATGAATATGCAACATAAGTACTAATTTGGGTGGGTGGATGGGGGGAGGCCTTCACAAAGTACAGGATTATCAAAGCCTGTCAACCTGAATAATGATATAATTTCTGTGTTTTTGTACAGAATAGAACTATTTAGGTTTGTTTTGAGAAGGAACTTGATCTTTGTTCAAAGCAAGTGTATTGTTTGAACCAGAACTGACAGTTTGTGAAATGACACTCCTCACTTGCTGATACATTTCATACGCCTATACCTTTTGAGCTTAATGTGTTTTTCAGTGCGTCTATCCTGATTGTTCATCTACTTTTTAGAAGAAATTTGATTTTTACTGATGTATTTGAAAAGGGTTCTACAAAAGTCTACTGAAGTGGATGCACTTCCTGTATCTTATTGAAGTTGCTTCGGACTTGCAGAATATTTATGTCATGTTTCAACTCTTTCTTAATATTTTCTTCATTCATATGCTTGCATTCCACGTCAGCGTTATGAAAAGTTGTTACAAAATATTTATTAAAAACTGTAGGAAATGGTATCTAAACCGCATGCTTGTTAACTGAAATAATTGTTTAGGCCAGTGCAATAGTAGAAGAAAAGTTCATAAGGAAAGTGCTAGCAGCGTAGTTGATTTCTAAGTAAAGTGTAGTTGCAGCTTTTTTCTTGGATCTTTTAATATAGGAATTTTCCATAACTAGAGGCAAACTTCAGAACATTTATTCTTCTACCAGTCACAGAGCTAAATACCAGAAAAAAAGTTTTTTTTTGCCTAGAAGAAAATTTCCTTGTTTAAAACTTCTTCACTGAATTGTTCTGTATGTGGCTGAATCAAACTAAAATACATTGGGCCATGTTATGGAAATCATTGTTTTAGGGAAGCAAGAGCATGTGCAACTCTTCTGCCTGCACTGTTACCTAAATCTAGTGCTGTATAAAATCCTCTAGAACAATGGGAGGAAATAAGTTGAAAGATGTGAGGGCAGTGACTTGTCTCCCTAGTGGCACTGTGTCTCCAAGAACAGGCAAGTTTAGTTAGAAAACAAGGCTGTGGGGAAAAAAAATATAACCTTTGTACCACTGGAGATACTGAGGTTAGGGTGGGGACAGAGGAGCATTGTATTTGCTGAAAACTTAAGTGCTTTGGGTTGTTGCACAGTTTGGAAGACTGCATCCCAGGCATAATAGCATTTTTTTGAATATTGAGCTAGTGTACTCTTCCACTGTGTTCCACTTCTTCTTGAAGTTAAATTCAGCTGAATAGTAGGCTTAAACGTCACCGTGTTTCGGTCATAATGAAGCTCAGCAGCTTAGTTTTCTAAATAACTGAATCCAATACTGGAGGTTTCTGCACCTGCACGTGGAGCCTGTAGATGATTAAATAGATGGGGAATTCATTTTAAAATACTTCCAAGTTTATTAATGGAGCTAAGAAGCTTGGCATCTTTCCAGGAAATTGTCAAGTATTTGTGTAGGTACTTACACGTAATATCTGTGTATGATGAAAATGTTTACACTAATTCTTTTTTTTTCTCTTGCAGGATACTATTTTTGAGACAACAAATAAAAGAACTTGAAAAGCTAAAGAATCAGAATTCCTTCATGGTGTGAAAAGTTGTAAACAATTGCACATGGTTTTGAGTACAGGAACTATTAAACTGATGCCCAGTCTTAACACTTTTGAGCTGCATTTGAGTAGACTTTGGACCGTTGAGCTGGGCAGAAAAAAAGATGACATGGGGAAGGGGACAGGAGGGAGTCAAATTCAGGGGAAAGATACAAGAATGATTTGTAAAACCCTTGAAATGTAGATTTCTTGTAGATGTATTCTTCACGTTGTAAATATGTTTTGTAGAGTGAAGCCATGGGAAGCCATGTGTATCAGAGCTTAGACATCCAAAACTAATCAATGCTGAGGTGGCTAAATACCTAGCCTTTTACATGTAAACCTGTCTGCAAAAATTAGCTTTCTTTTTTTTTTTTTTAGTTAATTTATCATTCAGAAATCTTGCATTTCCTAAAGTTCAATGCAAGCGCCAGGCGATCTGTGTCTAAGGCTGCAACAATTTGGGTAATGTACAAAAATATCATGAAACAACTGTTTCCACACTTGCACCGAATCAAAAGCAGTGCTTCTCCATTTCTGTTTTACAGAGAAATGTTTTTCATTTTCTGTGTTCCATTTGCCCGTGAAATCCTAAATCTGATTTTATCAGTTTTTTAATGCTTCTAATTTTCTCTTTTTCTTAAGGCACTGTTGCTATGGCACTTTTTCTATAATCTTTTCATTCCTGTGTACAGTAGCTTAAAATTGCAGTGATTGAGCATAACCCACTTGTTTGTATAAATTATTGAAACGTATTTCCATTTGCACCCTGTAAGAATGGACTTATAGTACTGCTGGGCATGTGTGCTGAAAGTACATTACTTGCTCAAATATAAAGAAATAGCCCAATGAACATGTTAACATGGTTGTGGGAGGGGAAAGAGGATTTAAAAAAAAGCTAGTCAGATGTGAATTGTATCTGTTGTAATAAACATGTTAAAACAAAGAAACACTGGTTTTCATTTCCTTTGGTCAACACATTAAATTTTGGTCTGTTTGGGGACTCTTTATTAGAACTGTTCTTGTTGAACGTTTTTGTACTTAAATAATTCCTCAAGGGAGGTTTTGTTTAAAACTTGTAAACAGGAAATTGTGTATAAAATATTTAACGAAATATAAAATTCAACAAGAATGATTTAAGACACCTCCCCAACAGTTGTCATATGTTAACTCCTGGTTTACTTGTCTTGATATTATGACATTTCATTTCGAAGGATGTTTGTGTTGTAGCTAACTGTTTAAGTCTGGTGCTGACTGCTGTTCTTAACCATCACAAAACGCTGAATTTGTGTAATTGGAGCAACCCACCGTTTGAAAATGGTGGCAAAGCTCAGCTTTGTATATTGTTTCCTAAAGTATATTAAAAATAAAAAAGAAACTATTGCTACTACAAAATAACGTGACTTTTTCTTTGCTTAAAAACAAAAATAGTGATGGCACTACCAGTTTATTTGCAGAGGTTCATATGTTACACTATTTTGAGTAAGTTCATAGTTCGTTTCTTTTAATCCATAACTTTAATGATAATGGTATTGACATGTGATGCTACATGTTGTGTTCCTAGAAAATCCTGTCTTTCAGCACCAGAAGTGGTACTTGATTTTCTTTTGCCTTGTCTCTCTCTTCCTGAGCTCAGACTATTTATTTATTTTACAAAGCTTTTAATCCATGGAAGTTGTATGCTCTGTCCTAAGAAGACATTGCAAATGGAGCAAAGTGAAATAACTAACAGGAAAAAAGAAAAGAAAAGAAAAAAAAAACGGACATCAGGACAGATTAACTCGTGGCTCAGTTTTTAATTTAGTCTGTGCTCTTGTGTTCTGTATCATGCAAATGTTTTGGTTTTTGCTCAGAAACTGGGAATAGAAAAATCTTGAATGCATTATTTTTAACATACATCCTTCTGCATTTTCAGACAGCCAAGGCAAAGTGACTCAAGGCGTCCTGAGACTCTTAATTTGCCCAACAGCCTATTCCTTGCGGTGCTTGTGGTCTTGGAGTTGCCCAGGATAGGGAACAGGCACGTGAAACAGATGGAAGTGTATAGGTGGTCTTTCACCAGTGGTAGTCCTTAGTTCCAGTATTTTGCAGTTTGTGTATTAGCTAAGGCAGATTGCTTCTCTCGTAATAGATAAGGGGCGCCTGTTTTTCATGATCTTACTTCGTTCCCTGTTGATTCATAGATAACCACTGTAACATCCTCTGCCAATGAACTTCAGAGGCTAATTTCCTACTACTTGAAAATTCCTTTGAGTCAGTTTTTATTAAAAAAAAAAAAAATAAAAAATCTTTGAGTGACTTTTCTTATATGCTTAGCTGCTGCCTATGGGTCTTCTATTATTCACCATTTTACAGAAAAGTCTCTTCCGGCCTAAAAGGTTGGAGTCATTTTTTCACAATGAACTTGCCTCTGATCATTTTTCTGATCCCCTGCATAGCATTAGTCGATCTGCTGCATGTTTTCAACATGGTTCACAATACAGGATTTAATAATGCATGAGTGTTCACAGATAATTTGGAAGGGCCGAGGATTAATTTGCTAATTAACTGCTTAAGAATGCATGCACGTACATCACGCAGAGACACGCTCTTCAGGTGATTCCCTCTCTGAACTAATGCAGTAAGGACTACTGTTGGCTTCAGATGACAAACAGAAAGCTTGTTGGCTCCTGGCTCTGCTCGCCACGCAATAGCTTGTTTTCCCCCTTCCAAAACCTGGAGCTGCTGTTAGCTGAAGAGCGACAGCTTGCCAACCTCATCAGGCAATTTGGGGAAGAGGATTGCAGGCACTGCTTTAAAGTAGATGCCAACCAAATGGCAGGGACCGAGTTAATGTCCTTCAAAACAGCTTCACTAACATACAAATGCAATTTGGGCTTTTCTATGTGATCTGGAGTGACACACAGGGCAGGGGGGAAGCGATATTTTGCTTTTTCCTATCAAATCTTTCTGAAACTGGACAACAAAGGAATGGGCAGGTGCACTGAGAACTGATTACCAGCTTATCATTTATTATCTATCCTGAATATGATGCTATCCTTTCCAATGTGATTGACATTTTTAACTGGAAGGGGCTTTCTTTGTTGGCTCATGTTACACCTGCAAGTCAGAGGGAGTGAATTTCCTCTGGGCAAGGCTTGTTTTCTTCCTAGGCAGATGTTCAGAAAGCATTAACTGGAGTTGTGGGATGTGTTTTCTACCTTAATTACTTTATATGGCCGGTCAAGGAATAGTGTTGAAGATCTGATAAAAGAGCAGTTGTTGAGAGCATTGCTTTTGGTTTTCCTCTTAGGTATTCGCTAAGCAACTATTTAATAAAGAGGAAGTGTTAAGAATTACTTCAAGAGTTTGACTGTACAGCTGCAAGCAGTGCTGCTGGGACAATGTGTAACCATCTGGTGGTGTGCTCAAGGAGCCCTGGTAGTGAAGCCCTTCCTTATGCTAAACCACAACTGGTCCCAGGGACTCCCGTGTTGTTGCTTTGTAGCATCGCTATTTATTTATTGGTTTTGCTATTCTACAGGCCTTCCGATGTCTTTGAAGATCTGTTTATCTTCCTCACTGGCCTCGATATTAAGATGACATGGTCAAATGTCATCTTCCGCTGCTTAGATGGATGTTCTTTTACAGCGATGTAGTCTCCTTTAGGACTTGTTTTATTAATTGTATCTGCTTTGGTAGGAGGGCCTTTTCTCTTGGTGGATGCCAATGTTGTTTTCACCATTGCAGTTAAAAACACATTCAGAAGAAGCGTATTTTATTTGCTTGACTTTCAAATTGAGGCCAAAGATTTAAGAGTTTTTGTTTGGTTGGTTTTTTTTTTTTTTTTTTTTTTTGGAGGAGTTGGTGTTATACCTGCAGCCTCCAAGGACAGTTGAGAACAAAGTGGGTATTTATGTCATGTCTACTGATCTGGTCTTCCCTTTCGTTGTAGTCTCACCTTGCTGGTGATGCTCTGCTGAGTCCCTTGCTGCTGTGAGGTTGGCCACGGTGGTCAATGTTGTGTTTTCTGCTGAATGAAAGGAGTGGTGTGCCCAGAGTGTCCTAATGTCACCGTGCTTTGGGGATATTCACACGTCATCTGTACGTAAGGGGCATTCACTTCAACCCTGAGTTATATTTGGTACTGATTATGTAGCAAAATTTCAAGTCCATTATTGGAGTTAGGAGCTGGACATTTTTGTGAATATCCCATCCCTGTTGCTGGTTCTGAAGCAATAATCTGTCCTCACCAGCGCACTCTCTCCTGTACAAGCATAAGATAATCAGGTAATTCTGTGTGTTATAAAAATAGTGCCTTCACTTTTGAAAGTTACCAAGGAATGTTCTGAGCCAAGGTGCCATCTCATTGATCCTAGCACTGCCCTTCAGCTGGTAACTACTTAGGGATATGTCGTGACATTTCTAAGAATTGGGGCCTTTGATCTAGGAGGCATTTGTTTGCCCAGTTCAACTTTTTTGGCAGTTGTTTGCTTTTACAGTTGAAATAGGCAGGCAAAAGCTTTCATTTCCAACCAAGATCCACATGCATGTCGACTTCCTTTGCAGAGAAAATTTTCAGCTTTGATAGTTTTGAATTCCTGCTACACAGCACTCTTGTAAGGTATCTTTTAAGTTCTCACATCTCTTTGGTCTCTTAGAACAGGCCTTCAGACAGATTCAGTCTTTCATAGCTGTAGGCACCTTGCCCTAGTCTTCTAACCTTCCTGAATTCCTGTGTTGCTTTATTAATTCAGCAGGGATGATTCCTGGAAGATGCTCCTTGCTACCTTTTCCTGTGTTTCTCAGCCATGGCTTTCTGGTTGATGATCCCAGGTGGGAAAAAGGACTGACTTAAATTTCCTACCTATCTGTTCTAGGACTTCCTGGAGAATGAGCTGTTGGGTCTTGTCTCCTGGGGGAACATCACAGCAGGCCCTGCCCGGATCCCCTGGGGCCCAGGGCAGCAGGTACTATGTGGCTCCTTATATCTGCATAACTGGTGTGCAAACGCGGCTTGAACAACCTCATCTTTCCAGATGGTTATTCAATATTTTCCAGATGGTTATTCAATACACGTGACAGTATTTTGTCGCCTGCTGTTAGTCACACGTGCCAGAGAGCACTTTCAGAGGGACACTGTTTACTTCTGTGTGCAGCACCGTGCTGAAATCTCAGGATTTGGACTGAGTGGTCAGAATGGGCTGTGATGTTCATTTTTTCTTTTTACTGCATATTACAAGTTCAATTAATTATGGGTGATACTCTCACCACCATCTGTACAAGTAGCTAGCATGGTGCAAAGTCTCTTATGTTTAATTCTCCTCCCTTTTTCCTACTAAATTTTAAAAGTTGATGTGTAGCTGTCTGTGTGTCGCCTTTCAGACCTAACAGCTTCCTTCTGCCTGCCCAGGCAGATCTGTTGTCAAGATCTTACGTGTTTCTTTGTTCAAAAAAACAATGATTAGATCTTTTTTTTCAGCGTAATTGGGATGCTGTCAGAGTTCGGCTGGGGTTCCCGTTCTGCTAGATGTGTCCTCATTAGCAGCAGAGAGCTTGTGTACTGGGAAGAGTTATTTGGCAAAGGGTCCGAAGCCCGTGGCAGACGGTGCTGCAGAAGGTGACCATGCTGTCAGTAATTCTGGACTGCGTGGTGGTGCCAAGGGGCTCTGACGTCTGCCACTTCCATCCAGGTTCACAGAGCTGCTGCTTTGCATGCTTGGAGTAAAGACTTCTTCTCTCTTCCATGTTTTGAAAATCTTAATTGAAAAGCTTAATTATTTTTCTTCTTGTCAGGATTTAATTCCTTAGCAGGTCTTCTTTTTTTAAAAAACAGGAAAGCTGTTAAACCACTGGCAGCGTGTCCCTATCTTCACTTGCTGAACAAAACTGTCTTTCTACTTGCAGTACTAACGTTGCCAGTAGAGACATGGCTAGGTGAACATCTCGATACTATTCTTTCTTCTAGAATAAAAATTCTCAAAGTTCACTTTGACCTAGGGTGGTTTCCAAATTTCACTTTAAAAAAAAAAATGATTTTGTATATTTCAGTGTCACATCCCTTGGCATATCTTCACCAGAGCAAATAGAGATGTAGGGTATGTGTCGGTGAGTGCGGAGTCTGTATGTAACTGCGATAGGACTTAAGTACTCTTCTTGTTTGCTTCACGGGTGGTTTCATCAAAAAGAATTGCCTGTTGAGGTGAGGTTGCACACAACAGGAGGGCTTACCTAACATCCTGTTCCCTGCAGTAAGAGCAGACCCTTCCTTATCGCTTCCCTGCTCCCCACCACGTGCTCCTCTTGTGTCCCTGTTGCCAGCTCTGAAGCTGGTCAGGGAGCGAACCCCAGCAGAAACCTGCAGTACGTGTGTCTGCTGATTTCACAAGCTGGAGAGGCTCACCAAGGGCCGAACAAGGGCCCTTGCCCTTCCAGTGTTGAAGGAGAGGTCAGAATAACCCTTCGGGCAGTAGTAAGCTCAAATAGTAGTCTACTCAAATGGTAAACTCAGAGGTACATGTGGAGAGAGGGGGGCCTGAGGTGTGGAGATGGCTATATGGTTTTCTGACGTTTGAATGCAGGTATGCATTCATCTCAAAATGTCACTGAAAATGTCACATCCGTGTGTGCAAGCAGAAAAAGTCCTGACCCAGCAGCCAAACTGCTGCATTAACTGTACAAGGAATTTTCAAGTAAGCACGAGTAAAGGTAGAATTATCTACTGTGCTCTCAATAATGTATTTAAAACAAAGCACCCACCCCCGAGCAAACAGGGCATCTTGGCAGGTTTGGAATGTGACTGGAGGAGTGTCTCAAATAAGATATTAAATTGTTACTGTCCCTGTTAGACTGACATTGAGCCACTAATCATGCCTTGATGGTTTCTTTGGATACCATCTCTCAACAGCAAGAAAAATCATCTCCACTGTCCACATCTCCTACCTGCGGAGTCTGGAGCATTTCCCAAACACCTGAGCTGCTTTGGGAAGGTGTTTGCAAGCCCTGTGAGCATGCATGTGTCCCACTGCTGGTCCAGGGGTAGGCTGTCGGGCCAGGGGGCTCCCATGGCTCCTGTGCCAGCTTGGGCACCTGGGCAGACCTCGGCCTTGGGCTGAGCCGCCAGGAGCTGCGGGCTCTGTCCCTGCCTGTGCTCTCCCTCTGACTCCCTGCAGCCTGCCTTGCTTCTCTCCCAGCTGAAGCTCCATGTGATGCCTGCTGAGGGGAGAACACTGCATCTCAGAGCTCCAAGGTGCCTCCCACGAGGGATCTTAATTGTTCATGTTTGAAATCATTTCATCCTCTACTGCCCAGTTACAGCATCTCTGACCAATATAAGATTAAGTACAGTTCATGTGTTGGGTGTAGATTTCTGACTACACCTTTCTGATTTTTACCTGAAATGGCAGCATTTTTTCCAAGCTACTTAGGCTTACAAGTATAATTCGGAGAACAGAAGGCAACCATTTGGTAGCTGGTTCACAGGGCTTGCTATGATGTGCTTTCACAGATGCACGTGGCTGATCTTCATGGCATTGGTAAAGCATAGCTGTGATATGACAAAACAAGCAGAGAATAAGATGATGAACATAATTCCTGAACAGTACTTAATAAAGGACGTCTTTGTGCATGCTATAGATCAACTACTCAGTATTTTGTAGTCTGAAGGGAGTTTTCGATTACCAGGCACTGATGCAAATATCTGTCACTATTTTTAGGTAAGCTACTCTAAAAATAGCGTTGGGCTTACATTCAATACGGTCAGCTGTGGGTGCTAGATTTTGGATGATCTGGTGTGAATGCATCAAGGTGTAGAGAGACTTAGACCTTAAAGCTTCAAGACTGCACAGTTAAACAAATCTAGATGGGGACCACCTAAAAGAAACCTGCCGTGAACATTTTATCAAAGAGGCATTTACAGTGTTCTGCATTTTTAATGTCACTTTACTCTTTCATGTTGTTGAACTTGGGTGAGAGTTTGATTATAAGAGGAGTTCTCATGAGGGAAATTTAATTCTATGCATTTTTCATCAATGGCTTCCCTAGCTGACAAGTAGAAATGTTAATATAATATCTTCAGCCTCTTCATAATAGGGGTTATGGGATTTTCTCTTTGGAGCAGGAGGGATTCATTCACTAACACAGATTTATTCAAGAGAGATTTACTATCAAGGAATCTAATGTAGCTGTAAATTATTTTTGTTATGCCTCAGTCATTTGTATGCAGTAAGCAAAGCATACATACATGAGAAAAGTCTTAATGCTGTGTATCCAAAAAACCTTGGGTTCAGAAAAAAGCCATGAGAAGCTATCCCTTTCCTGAAGGGAGGAAAAAGTCTAAAAATGAAATCAGACTTGCCTGTTAGTGTTGTTGCACACTCAAATTCTGCACAAGCTTGATGTTTTCAGTGAAGGTGGATTAAATTTCAAGACATCGCCATCTTTTTTTTTTTTTTTTTTTTCTGTGTTCTTTTCCATTTTGTGGAATTTCCTGGAATGAGTGACAGGATACTTCTGAATAATGGGAAAAAATTAACTGAATCCACCTTGCAGTATTAATCTAAAACTCAGATCTAGAGTGCATTTGAATCAGTGCAGAAGTAGTCTGCAGTGACTTTAGAGTCCTCCCTGAACTGAGAAACCATCTCCATCTCTGGGTAGGAATCATGTGCCTTTTCAGATGGGTAGTAGCCCACACCAGCAGTGTCTCAGTGATATTTCAGTCATGCAATTTCTCTTTTTCCAGCTTGGCTTTTATCACCCGTTGGAGTGGGTGATACCTATCTTCGTGCATAAGTTGTTGGCTCTTGTGGTCTCACAACTAATTTTGCTTCTCTGCCAACAAAGTTCTACTGCCATTTACCTGCTTTGGTCAGGAGCTTGGTAAAAACCAAGCTCTTCCTGCTGCCTTTGATGCAATTCCCTTATTCTAGCCTATGGTGAAGTCTCTTGTTGAATGCTCAGTGGACAGCATATACGTTAGTCTTTAGGAAAAGCTTCTCTCATTAATGACTGCCAGCCCTTAAACCATGACCTTGCATGGGAAGAAAACAGTTCTCAGTAGTCTGTGTCTGAAACATTTTGGGCAGCCCCAGAAATACTTGTTAGGTGGAAACCAGCTTTGATCTCTGGGCTTGCATGTGCCAGAAATCACCACCTAATTTCTCTCACCCATCACCTATTCTGGTTTTGCTGCTGGACACGTGTGTAAGAAAACAGAACAACTCTCCTGAGTTGCATGTGCTCATCGGTCAGGCACCGCCACCACAGCACGACCATCCGGCTGCATGGCACAGCCATGGCGAGGGGTGCTGGGTGTCAGGCCTCTGTGGGGAGCTGTTGGTGCTTCCGCAGCCGAGCCCAGCCCTGGCAGTGGGCCCATGTCCTGTCCCTCTTGTCCTGGTGGCCCCCATCACCCTGCCCTGTGCCTGCTGCTCCCCTTTCCCTTCACCCCCTGCTGGAGGTCGGGCCGTGGCAGGAAGGATCAGGATGTGCGAGGTCAGGGCCTGGGCCTGCTGCCCTGCTTGCCCATGGATGGAGCTTGTTGGGGCCAAGTTTCCTTTCTTCTAGCATTTTCTGCTAAAGCAGCAGCAGAAGGCCTTGTTCCACCTCAGAGCTGACAGCGTCACACTGTGCCTTCGTTCTGAGGCCATCTGAACTTCTGGAGCTCTTCACCAGGAGCGAACCCCACCAGCTCCTGCTGGCAAAGCGCCATCTTCCTCCAGCGCTCATAACTCATGAACATAACTCCTCTGATTACTCATAGCCAAAACCCACGGGAGTCCAGGCTTTTTCCTGATTAAAACTCAAGTGAAGACTTAAGGCTGGGTGAAACACTGAACACACTTTTTTTTTTTTTTTTTTTTTTTTAATGCTACTTATGCCTCTGACTCTTGTCATCTGAGCTACCACAGTACACGTTCTGCAAAGGATCTTCTGGGGAATGTAGATTTTTGAAGGGTGCTTCTTCAAAAATAAAAAATAGTAAAAAAAAATCAACAGTACTTCACGTGTATGAGCGCTGCGGGTATATCTAGGCCTTAGAATTGCCTCCATGTGTGTAGGCAGGAAGGTGCCTGCTGCTGCTGCCTCACGTTTCCTCCTCACGGTGCTCATCTCAGTCTGTTCCTCAAGACCCTGGCCTCAATGCTGTAAAATAATGCCAAGCAGAAGCCTGCCAGGAGGGAATGGGGTTTTGGATCCTTCTGAATTGTCTTGGAAAAGGTGCTGAGTCTTGAAGCCTGCACTTGAACTGGTTTTGCAGGTTTGTGCACTGCTTCTTTTTTCCTTTGATTTCCTCCTTTCTCAGTTGAAATGAACAGAATTTTAATGTAAAATATAATAGAAATATAATAACAGAGTGTTTGCTAAAAACAACTAAAGGAACCAGCCACGTAGGCTTTGTTCTTAATGCCGTTAATGGCCAGGAGCAGACCACACCATTTTGCCATGACCAGTGACTTCAGCGGGGCGGCTCTGGTGATGTTGCCAGGCCCTCAGTCTGGAGGCTTTTTCTTTCACGAATTTGACATGTTTGGGGACACATTAGGGAAATTACTGGGGAAAGCATTGTTTTCATTCCAGTTGTTTTTGCTCGAAGTGTTGACACATTCTGTCTCTCCAAATCTTGGTGATTAAACAAGGAGGCTTTTGACCCTGGAGATGACAAATAAATTCGCTTGGTTTGCCAAACTAGCAATGGAGTGTCTTGTGACGAGAGGGTGCTGATGAATTTTTTCAGCTCCCTCTGCTCCTGTCCTCTCTCTCCCCATGTCTGTCCTGCTCCCTGCTTTGCTCCATGGCGGGGCTGCTTTGTTCCCTTGGTCTGTGTCATTTTGCATCAGCCTCCCTGCAGCTGCTGAAGCACAGCGCTTGGGATTGCACACCAAGCCCCATGCCCCAGTGGGGTTACATAGGGATTTTAAGACATCTACCTGGAGAGAGTATTTGAACTCACTGCTCTTTCCCCTCCGGGTTGTCAAAAGCCTCCAGCAGCTATCCCAGACCCTCCTTTGTCTGGCTGTGCTCTGGTGAGAGCAAGGCAGAGAAACCCCACAAGGTGTAGTGCTTGCCCTTCCAAAACCCCAGCGGGTGAGGTAAAAGGACGGGACTCGGTCAACGGGAAGAAATGCAGCTTGCCTTCCAGCTGACCTTCGGGCTTTTACAAGCTTAGAGAGAGAGAGTTACAGAATTGTTAACAGCTATTTTATTACACTTACAGATCGTGTGAGCTGCATTTTATTGGAACGCAGGCTTGGCAGTTTCTGCATCTGGCTGTGAGTGAAGCTGGAGGCTGTGGCTTTGCGGGCGTTAACCCCCTGGTGCCAGGGCTTCCCGCTGTGCTAAGTGAAGCCAAACGCTCGGCGCAGCTGCAACCCGTTTTGTTAGAGAGATGCCATGCTGGAGGATGGTAACTTCTGGCCAAGAGAGAACACACCATGGGGTTGGGGGAATCTGGGTACAGAGCAATCCTTTTGGACCAGAGCGCCATATACTAATGCCATCGCTCATTGCTCAGCTTTGGGAGAGGTGATGCTGCTCAGGACCTTGCAGAGTCCAGCTCCAAAGATGCTTTTTCCCAAACACTTTCTGAACAAGAGCTCTACCTAGAGCAGCACTGCCTTAGAAAGAAAACTTCTCCTTTACTTTTCTTCTGTAGGCATCATTTTGCAATCTATTTCTTTCATGTATTTTTTTTTAATTGATGCTTGCAGTGATAATTCACACAATAATACCTTAAACAGCTGTAAAACGCCCTTGCCAAAGGCATTCTGTGGAGTAAGCACCTGAAATCTCTGTGACAGAGCATGGAGGTGCTCAGCTTTTGCCAGGGTGAGACCCTGGGTCCTGCTCCCACCTGCTGGAGGCACTCCTGTAGTGCAAAGGTACCGAGAAAAGGGGGGTGCCAGCTGTGTGACTCCAGTAAAATGGTCGCACAAGGTGCTACAGTTCAAGCAGGAGAGCAATGCAGTGGGGATTCCTCCTTTTTTGAAGAAAGGTTAATATATGCTTTTGAAAGTTTGCAGGTTTTTATTTCTTTGTTTTCTTTTGCTTTAATAACCACACTGGGTAGAAAGTAGGACCATCCCCGTAGACCTTGCCACATAGCTCTGTTTTCTTGGGTGTTTCTTCTTGTTTGGTGCTGCTTGTTGCTCCCTGGCATCAGCTTTACTATGTATTTCTGCCTAAACATCCCTAGCTTCTCATCACGCTTCATAAGATCATTTTATTTCAGGCCTTGGCAATTTGGAAGGCAGAAAATTTGGATGAGAGGATGGGAATGCTGAGACTGCCTGTTCCCTTCTCTCTGCTCTCTGGCCTTGTTTTGCATCCATCTGTCTTCACAAAGGAAGAGGCCCTGGCAGCTCCCAGAAGAGGTGGGATGGTGTAGGCTGTTTTGCTAGTCCCCATGTATATTGGAAGAAAACCAAAATCCATTGACCAGCCCAGCTTGGCAGCACAACAGGAATGTTGCAATGAGATGATTAAGAAGTTTGATTGATTGATTTTAATAGAAGGACCAAGACTTGGCTCCTCTATCTTTGACTTCCCAAATCTGCTTGGACACAAGCTGGTCTCTGTCAAAATATTTCCTCTGTACCACAAACCCATGTCTAGCATTAAGAAAACATTTTTGTGGGAGAGCCATGAGTGGGATCTATCTGTTACCTGCTCGTTCATGGGTCAAATGCAGTCATGCAATAGCAGCTGGAAATGTCACAGGGGTCTTCTGTGGCTTTGGGCTATGCCAACAGCTGGTTGATGCTCAGGCTGAGTAAAACCTCACCCAAATTTGTGAGCAATTATGGAAATGGACCTCACAATTTTAGTTGTTGCTGGGATTTGGGGAGTTTCAGACAGTAGGAAATGGCCTTCACTCTGCACAGCCCAGTATGGTATAAAACAAGTTGCACTGACAGCGGCAAATGCACTGCAAAAGGAAGGAAGAAGCTCCTGTGGTCAGCAGGTATCTTAGCTTGATTATTCTATTTGAGCCTGTCCCTGCAGTAGCATAACATATGAGATGAATTAACTTTTCTGAAATTCCCTCTCTCATTTGCTCTTCTAAGGGAACAACAGAAGCATGCACTGAGTCATGAATTTTGGGGTAGATTTTCTAAACTAAGCATGCTGACCCCTCCTACCCATTTGACTTTACCTAAGTTACCCCTTGGTGACACCTCTGCAAGCTCCCTTTGCTTTTCTGTCTGCTTCCCCCCAGCAGTCCCCCTCAGCCCACAGTCAGAGCTCAGCACCTCCCAGGTCCCACAGCAGAGGTGACCGACCAGCACTGCTGGGGACCATGGAGGAGGGCAGATGCCCATTACTTTGGGACTTGATGATCTTAGAGGTCTTTTCCAACCTAAATGATTCTGTGATTACAAAGTATTTTCAGTGGTATGTTCAAGCCAAAAATAGCAATAACACTGATTCTGGTGATGTGGAAAAAAAGTGGAGACTTGACAGAGCCTCCTTACTTAAATATGTACAATCATTTATTTCAATGTTGAGGTGACATCGAGATAAAAAAAGGAATAAATGACTTTTTTTTTTTTCAGTAATTTTAAAGCATGAGCTTTACATTCCCAACACTGATTGGGAATGACCCCTTTTGGTAAGCTTGACACTTGCCCACCTCTCTACCGTTGGACAGGTTTTAAGGTGTAACCTTAATCTTAACCCAGTCCTCCTTGAATGGCAGAAATCTGGTGGCCTCAAGTAGATCAAAACATTAACGGTCTGAAGAACTGTCAGAAAATAAAAAGGGGAGCATAACTACTATTTCTTTTGTGATGTCTGACACAGGAAGAACCAACCTCATTCAGTTTTCTGAGATACTGAAGACAGACAATATGTATTCAACTGAATAGCTGGCATGAGTAACTTGTAGACTCAGACAAAGACTTTTACCAGCTTCTTTTTGAATGTTAGTGTTTTTAATTGTCTAATATACATACTAACAAACTGATGGTATGCCTGCCCAGGATCTATCTATAGAATTGGTGTAGTTAGTCCAATTTCTGTTGTGGGACAAGCTGCTCTGGCAGCTAGAAGCTCTACACTTGCTCAGAAACAGACGGAGGGTTGCAGCTCTGCTGCTCCTCCTCTTCACCTGCTTCAAGACTCTTTCTCATTTTGTCTTTCCAGGCTGTGAGAAGACCAGTCTGACTGACCTGAGTTTATAAGGAATCCCAGTACAGCCACATAATTCTTCCAGCCAGAGCCATCTGCTGCTGTTTCTCCACATATATCAGTTTAATTAGAGGTAGCATCTCTGCCCTCTTTCTGCAATTTAATAAGAGAGCAGGGTGCTGAGGGAAGGTCTCTCAGCACCAGCAACTGTGAGTGAATAGGGGGCAATGAAGGGGAGTTTCATAGGGGTAAAGCCTGGGGAGCTGGCTGGTCTGAAAGGCAGAAGTGATGAAACACAATGCTGCAAGAGGTGAGACCTTCCTTGACCTGCAGCCATGAGGGCCAGGTCCATGTTGTCACCACAAACACTCATTCTGCTGGGGGTAGGGAGGACATCATCATCCCAAGTGAAGAGAAGTGATGGGGAAGTTTCTTTAAAAGCATCCAGCAAGAGCTGTGTGAGAAAAGGTCAGATGTAGACAGGTCAATCTTCTAAAGACCCTGACAGGGTGGGTGTGAAAGCCTCCAAAATCAAAAGCCAGGACACTGAAGTTTTGCAGCAACATCGCTAATGAGAGAGGAAATGGCTGCACAGCAAAGGGAGAGCAGTTGCTGGTTTGGTGATGGTGCCTGTTGCTTAGCAGGGAAGACTAAACGGATCGTTGCATGGGCACAAAGCAAAGACCAAACATTGATGTAGATGATCCATGCACCTTAACTTCCACGTGATTCATGGCTATTACACTGAAGAAACTGAAAAGGATGGGGTTTGGAGTCCTACCGCTGCTTTCACAGGAGTTAGTGGCTCTGCCAATGATGACAAAAGGGAGGACTGCTGTGACTGCATGTGTTTCTGCAGACTGTCATCCCAGGAAAATGGGTGGACCAGATTGCCTTTCAGCAACCAGCAGCAGCATCCAAAGCACAGAGCACGGTGGTCATGGAGGGCTATAATCATCTACACGTCTGTTGGGAGAAGATGAGCTGGATGCAGAGTGGCAAGAAACTCCAGCTTTTGTTGCCATGAGTTTCATGCATATCTTTGCATATTTATAACTGCATGAATCAGATGGAAAATTATTTTTTCACCTTCTTTATATATGCATAAAGTAATTAAAAAAGAAATTCTAGGTTTGAGTCTAACCAGTAGAGCAAAACAGGTTGACCGCAAAGATAAAATGTATTGTTTGCACCACTCAGGAACAAAAACTGAAAGAGCAAACTGAAGACAAAAGGCTGGTGTAAAATCAGGATTAGTAGGTAATTTTAGGGTAGAAAACTAAAGGAAAAAAAATGTTAAGCAGAACCAGTAATTCCTTTACTTAAAAAAAAAAAAGTGCCAAGAGTACCAATGAAAGTGGTTTCAGCATGGATGAACAACAGAAAAAGCAGTAAGACAGGATACTGAATAATGCACGAGCTCTTCTTTCATAAGGCAGGAGGAGTGCATGGGAAGGGAAAAGTAGTCACCGGTCAGTGGTGGGGTTTCCATCAAACGTGGCTGGTGCCTTGTGCCACTGCTCTTCCCAAACTGCCTCTTCAGCCAGCGGAGTCTCCTCCTATGAAGACGTTTGGATTGCCTTAATTAGACAGTTGCTCTGAAACGTCCTCTAGAGGAGCCTCTGTCTTTGCAACAGGGAGATTAGCTTCTTCATCTGGGAGAGCTTTTCAGAGTATCTCTCCGTGTATTGCTGTCACAGAACAGCAGCAAGCTCAGGTGCATAAACCAAGGTCTGGGTTGCAAGACAGGCAAAATCAGGCAAGGGGGTTGGACACAGTGACCTTCTAAGCCCTAGCCCTATTTCACCACACTTTTTTTTTTTTTTTTTTATCAACCATTACTTTTATTTTTCCTTGTTTCTGAAGTGATAATGGATGTCAGGATTCTTTATTGCTGCCTGGAGCTATTTTCTTGTTGTTTCCAGATGATTATAAATGAACTTCCAACATCTGTACAATTTGATAGCTTCAATTTTGGATGCTGAACAAGTCTCACACATTATTTTATGTACTGGAGCAGGAATCCAATGTGGCAGGGCAGCACTTCGTATAATTGAATGCTTTCTGAAGTTGGCTTGGGAAATAGAGTTCATTCCTTTCCTTTTGTGCTTAAGGGGCCAAATAAGATGGTATTTGATGACTTCCACAGGGATATGTTTAATATTTCCTAACACTTTTCTGGTAAGGGCACTGTTCAAGAGAAAGTCAGGAGAAGAAAAGGTCTTGTGTATTGAGGTCTACCAAGCTCCTGTAGTTTCTGTAGTACAACACTGCTCGCAATATGCTGCTTTCTGCTGGGGGAAAACAATCTGTTGAAGTCAGAGTGACTTTTCTAGCAGGGATAATGTCATGAGTGTTACTGCTGGGTGTACAAATTCACTGAACCATTCTGGCTGCAGGTGCTGCACGTCTTCTACCGAGGACTCACTCAGCCTCCCATGTCTGCCTCTGCCACGTTCAGACCTGGTTTGGAGCTGCCACTCTTTGGTAATGCATAGGACTGCTTCCGTGGCCAACGGGAGCTTAGCACCACTAAATTCCCTCGATGAATCCCAGTCTTAATTGTTAAGGTTGGAAGAAATGAGAAAGCTCGTGAAAGGGTTTTTGTGCTTTCTGCATCAGCTGTAGGATTGTTGTTGGTAACGGTCCAGTGAAGTTTAATATAAGAGCCATGAGGACTGGTGACAGAACTACGTGTTTCACAATTTATAGCAAATCAATTGCCGTTTATTTCACTTGCTTCAGAGCTGGCATATTTCTGTTCAGGATTGTCACCCACACCACAGCTGAGAAGGCGCAGGTCTTTTAAACAAATATCATGCAAATTGATCATTTTGGCTGTTTTTTGTACGGTGTTTTGGGGGATCTTCTGGAAGAAACATAATTTATAAGCAGAAGGTATCTCCTGACATGTTATTTGCTAGTCCCCTCTCGTTATTGGTGGGAAGTCATTGCATACCATGGTGATTTTAAGGAATCTGTGCTGAGGGAGTCTGAGGCAGCTGTGCAATTTTAAGGATTAAGGTAGGACCCTGGCACTGTATCCATCTCCAGATTTCTGACAACCCCTTCTTTCAACACAAATGAAGTAAATCCCTGACACAAATGTAGTGTGGAGGGCTGCTCCAGATGAGCCAGCAGAGAGGGGAAGGAACGTTCTTTCTGAGAGAGCCACGGCATTTGTGCTTTATTAATTATGTCATTGAAAACAGAAAGGAAAAACCTCGGTCAGCCACGCTGAGATAGATAATCCTCGTCCAAGTGTTACTGCAGGATGGTCAGGAATGAAGCACACCATGGGAAGACTTGTTTTTGGGGCACAGTGAAAAATCCTGAGCTTGGCATGGTGGAAACAATAATCCTTTTCTGGAGGTACCAGGTTTGGGGAATGAAAGCACAAGGATGTGGAGGGTCCCTTTCTGCAGAGAGGGGTCCTGACAGCCCCTTCCTGTACAGGGGTCGTGCCCCTGTAGAGCTGCTGCCTCCTGCTCCCCAGACTTCAGGTGCATCTTGGCCTCTCTCTCTGTGCTCCCTGCAGCTGTCCCTCAATCTCAGCTCCTCCCAGCATCTCTGCAGTCCCTGCTGGGATTGCCAGGAGAGGAGGATAGCGAGGACAATTTTTCATGTGTGGATGTTTGGCGATGCCAGTGTCTGTCAGTCAGCATCTCCTTAGCCATCATTACCGCATCTTTTTTTCCTGGCACATCACACCATGTCCACCAGCACAGTGCCGGGGCCAGCTTTGCTCACCACGGGGCTTGCATTCAGATCCACTCACTGCTTTCCACTCCGGTGGCCTGTTTCTTGGGCTTCCTCCCCCTGCCTTCTCAGGCTCCTCTCTGTTTGGGCTGTTCTCACTCTGCTTTGCCTTAATCAGCAGCTTGGTACGTCTTTCCTGTGCTCCTTCCTTGCCTCAGGTGTACATGCAGGGGGAAACAGTGTGAGGGAGAGGAGAGGCACAGGTGAGCTTGTGAACTGCCCTCTGTCCTTGATGGCTGCTTGGTCATGTATATGGCACAAAGTCTTCATGAACTCCAGGCTGGAGCTGATGTGAAAGGGAAAAGGTCATCTTGGTTGTGCAACCCGATGAGATCAGTGTGACTGTTCATAGGAAATGCTCCTCCATGATGTCCTTGGAAAGCTTTCCTGCCAAGGGTGATGTTTCTGGTGCAAATACCTGCTTTCATTCTCAGCTCCTCACCGTTTACCACTGCTGCAATACTTTCATCCCTTTCCCTGGTCCCTATACCCGGGGTGGGAGCACAGCCAAGCCTGGCCCTGAGCAGGAGCCTGGTGCTGAGTGGAGAGGGGCCAGGGAAGAGGAGGAGGAGGAGGCAGGCTCAGCAGGCAGGATGTGCACATCCACATCTCCAGTGGGCTCAAGCCATACCTCCTGCTACTGGGAATACAGGCACTTCAGTTGGCATTTGCATCAAATATGAGCTGATGTTGTCTTAATCCGAGGGCTTCAGGAAGGGCAAAGGGATCCAGCCAAACAAAACGGTCCTGGCTGGCGGTGACGGGGGCAGAGCTGATGCCAACTCTCCCCTCGCTTGGGAAGGAGCAGCTCGCAGCATGGCCTCGGGCAGCAGCAGAGCCCCGACCTCCTCCTCCCCTCTGCACGCAGAGGGCTTTGTTTATGGGAATGCAGTTCAGATGAATGTAAACGGTTTGTTTAGAAATGCAAGTATCTGGGGCTAACGATGGGAATACTAACTAAGGCAGATTGTTGTGTCTGATTTCTGTCATGATAATAGCTGGTTGCTAAATGTCCAGCAGCAGTTTTGTTTGTTTGGCTTTTAATGGCAGCCCTTCTGTTACTTACATTGCTAGGAAAGGATGAGTTTAAAATCTGTGCCTGGGAGGGAAAAACACATTCTTTGGTATGTTATCAGTCCTTCTGCCAGGCGCCCTGAGCACAGCTGAAGATGCTGCACACCTGACTTAATGTCAGGCTAAGACTGTGCTTTTAAAGAGGCTTGCCTAGTGTTTTTTTCTCTAGGGTTCTGAAAGTGAAGACAAGAGAACCGAGCAATGACAGGATCGATTGAAAGAGGAGGCAGCCACAGCTCTGCTCCTCTCTGCTGGGACATTGCTGCCGGAGGCGATGAAGGCATGGCAGGGCGGTGAGCCAGCCTACACACAGCATGCCATGTGTCTGCTGAGGGCCAAGCTTCAGCCCCACCAGTGTGACCTGCCTTTTAAAACCGCATGGTGTGTGTAAACACAAAGGAGAAGTAATACGTGAAGGCAAACGGGCCCCTCCCGGACGCGTGGCAGCAGCAGACACAGAGCAGCAGCGCAGCGCTGGAGGCAGGCCGGGGTGGCAGCAGGCCTGTGGGGAGGCTCTTGGCTTAACGTCCTCCTCTGCATTATGGACCAGGGCTACTCTCCTACTCCGTGTCTTCTTGGCTTTGCTTTTAGTCCTGTGTAATGCTGATGTGGCTTGCAGTCTTCTCTTCAGTGGTTATGAAAATGTCAGGGCCCAGATTCTTCCCATTGCAGGACGACCAGCTCTCTGAACTCAGCTCTCCTGCCCCCTCGCTGCCTCTCAGCCCCGGTCTGTGAGGAATTTGAGTTTCTGTTCCACTTGGTGTCACTTTCCACCAAGCCTCTGCAGCCCTCTGCTGACCCTTTCCTCTGCCTGGGCTGCCTTTAGTCTCACATTACTCCTGCAGGCATCTTGATATGCCTCCAGCAAGAGCTCTGCATCCTTCCCCTCCATGCGGGATTATCTTCGCCATCAGAGGGTGGTGGGGATTCTGCCAAATCAGGTTCTTGGGTGCTCAGTGCCAGGCTGTGGGTGACAGGGACGGGTGATCCCTCCTGCAGCCCCTGCCACAAGGGTGGGTGTTCCTCAGCAGGGCTGGCAGAAAGCTGAGGATGTGACCACCTCCACCCTTCCTGATTAAGCCCACCAGAGATGGTGAGTTTGGGCCTTCAGACGCTGGCAGCTGGCACGTGCAATGCCACCAACCTGCTGTGCATCTGCCAGAGCTTGCTGCAGTTCCATTTGTCCTCTTAATCCCCCTCTTTACAATTTTCTAACTCCCAGTTGCCAGAAATACCCACTGCCCCTGATGTAGCTACTGCCCCTGACCCAGTGTCAGAGCAGGGAAGCCTCCACACTCGCCCAGAGCACACCTCCACTGGTGCTCCACTGGCTGCTGGCCCGCAGCCTCCACCGACACGCAGCTCCTCGGGTCCCCTTACTCACAAAGCTCTTCCCTTCTGCTTGTTGAAGTGAGCATTGAGGTCTTATTCTTACCGTGTGCCTGTGTTTAGATGGCAAGATGACTTGTTTTGTAAGCAGCTGCTTTCTCAGGCAGCTTATTAAGGTCTTCACAGGATATTTATATGTATGCTCCTTGCTCTGAGATCTAGCTCTGTCTTTGGCCTTTTTTACAATTGCACATGCCTGTCAGAGCTGGAGTTTGGTGTAAACTGGTAAAGCACTGCCTCCTCAAGCAGCTGGGACTCTGATCTATTATAATGTGTGGAGGCTTTCCCGACTGCCATTGACTGCCTTGTCTCTGGCATTTGGCTCTGAAATACGCGGCTCAGAAAATAAGAGGTAGAGCAATAAATATTGACTAATACCAAGTAACATGTCACCGGAGAGTCTTTATCTGGATCAAAAGCTTTTAGAGCTGCGGTTGTGGAAGGGCTGCTGACGATATTTACTTGCAAGACCAGAGAAGACCCTTGCACAGCCCCTTGTCCCTGCACTCTGCAGAGCAGCCCTGGTTTTGGCTACTCGAAGTGAGTCTTCCAAGGGACTGACTCTGACTCTGCTCAGACTTTGTGAGCTCTCTCTTGCATGTGTAAATATGAGCCTGAGAGGCCTCCTTTAAAAGGCAATTGCCAATTTTTATTTATTTATTTATTTTTGTGAGAGGCTGTGGTTTGACTGTCCTCCATGACTATTTCTCCAGATGTCCTGTCTCCAAACTGTACCTTTCTGTAAGCTATGTTACTTAAACCGTACTTTCTGTCCATTTACAATGATGCTCAATTTTCATTTTTTTTTTTTTCTTTTTGGCCATGTCATGACTCCAGAGCTAACTCCCCTCTCCTGAGTGCATGCTATCCCATGCCAGGACATAACTAATAGTTCCTCCCGCTCGAGATCTAACAAGAATTCCTAATATTTGCCGTACCTTATCACTAGGCACCCGATAACTCAGACCTGCTGGGTGGTGCTTGGCTTTTTGGGTACAGTTTATGGATCCTGACAGGTAACACCTTTACGCGGATGTTTCCCGAGGTGGTGGCTGAACCCTGGCTATTTACTCCTGCCTGCAGCTCTGGGGCCGGTGCAGGAGCTGCTGCCAGCCGGGGCTGGTCCTGCATGCCAAGCATCCCTAGCATCCCACCAGCAGCAGCGGCGCCGTTTCCCCTCGCCCCGGCCGGTTCCGTGCCTGCCGGGACCCGCTCGGCCAGCAGGGGGCAAGAGGCACCCGCTGTGGGGACGGGGACGGGTTCGGGGCCAGGAACGGGGCCGGGGCGCTGCCTCCTGCCCGGAGCCAGCGTTTCAGCCCCGGCAGCGTTAGGAGTCCAAAGGAGGGTTCAAAAACCCGCTGCAGGAGCCTTTCAGAGCCTCCTTTCCACCCTAGCTGGGAGAGCATCCCTGCGCTCCGGGGAAAGATGCACTTTCTCCCCAACAAGCTGCAGGAGCCCCTAATGGAAATTTCTCTAATGGAAAAAGGAAAGAAGAGCCTGTGACCCCCAGCTCGGTCCAAGCTCTGATTTTCTCCAAAGCTTGGGAGCTGTCAGCACAGGAGGGACCCCCCCAGGAGCAGCCAGGATGGGGCTGGGCTGCGGCACAGGGCAGGGCTGCGTGCGGGCTGTCGGCACCGAGCAGCTGGGCTCGGGCTGTCTCCTCCCTGCGTGTCTCGGTTTGTATTGAATGATGCTAAGCAGGGCTGGAGCTGGCGCCTCGGCCTCATTACCTTCAATTACAATAATTGTTGCCTCTCTCCAGTGTTTTGCATTTCTCCCTGGGGGGAATCTCTCTGCTGCTTCTTTTCCAGCCTTGCTCCAGCTTCCCCCTATCGATTGAATCGCTCTGGCCCCCCGCTCCTAGCAGCGATGCCTCCAGGAGGATAAATGCAAATCGTCCTATTGATTGGGAGGAGCAGGAGGAGTGCAGCTCGTTTGGGGAGGAGGGGGAAGGATTAGTTTTAAATGAAAAAAGTAAACTGATGAGCATCTCAGCAAACGCTTCATATTCTGGGCCCCCTAAACAGTGTCTGTTCCTCATGACATCTATCGGGGGGATGCAGATGGGCACGGAGAGGTGGATCCTGTGAAGCACACACTGGTCTTGCTTTGTGTCTGTTCTACGTGACCAGGTATCACTGAGCATCTCTGGAAAGCAGTTCCCCTCCTGCAATTCGCAGGTCACCAGGTTTCACTGGGGACATGCTAATTGCTGCTGAAAGTGAGCAGGCCTCCATCCGCCCCTTTGAACTGCCCCAGTTATGGGGGATAAAACTGCCTGGGAGTTTTCCACCTGCGGGAACCTGCTCGGCAGCCTGTCTGTCACCGGGGAGCGGCTGGGGAAGGAGCCAAGCTTTGGGCTCTGCATAGTCTCAGCTCCTGACACGGCTACTTGATTCACTAAACCCATGGCCAGCCCCAGAAGTGGGAAGCCAAAGCCAAGGAGTCATATTATGTTCCCTGCCCCCTGGGCTTTACGTTGAGCATAGCTACGCTAGCTTAAGCGTTAATTATTTTTTAAAGGCAATAATCAGCATAAGTAAAGGCAATTCAGTAGAATTAGCTTGTGTGTATCATGTCCCAAATGCTAGTGAAATAACTGGGAAAAGAAAGGTGTTGGTTGGCTAGTGCTGAGTAGTTAACAAAAAACACCACTCTGATTCATGTTGCTCTAAAAATGCTTTAAAGTGTCCCAGTGCTTTTTTCCTTCATATCATTTGCAAATGAGAAATTCCCTGTCATAATTTCAAGGTGCAAAAAAAGAATGGATACAGTATGTGAACATCACTTTTAACACCAATTTGAAAGGGGTGAAATGCAGTAGTGATCCTTCCATGCTGGTGAAATCATCATGTTACGTGGGCAGTGTTAGCAAAAGTCAGCACGCATGTGCAAATGTCCCAGGGTGCAAATGCTGAGCTCCCCAAGGAGTGCGAGTTTCCCCAGGACAGCAGGCTGCTGTGATAATGCCCTGACTGGAGATGCATGTAGGATAGATTTCCAAACTGCACTTGTTAACCACTTCTTTGTTCCTATTTTTTTTTTTTTTTTTTTTCAGGGAGGAGTGGGTTGCTGGAAGTGTTCAAACAAGCAGATACTATTATGTTAATGCAGTTTTTGTTTGATAGAGGCAGGCTGAGTGGTTACATCCAAACATTTGGGGTAAATGGTGGCAAGTTGCCAGCATGCCAGGCAAGTTTATAGAAGAGCAAGGAATTCGTGATTACGTTCAAGGCCACCAGACGAAGGAATTGCTTCTCATTCACTGCAAGCCATGTTTCTAGGAGTGGTTGCTTAAACCAGGAGCACCTGCAAGCTGAGGTTTCAACCCATTTCAGTCAGTTTTGCAGGTGTGTTGCTGCTGTTGGTAACTGCATGGTATGCAGCATCAGCTGGGACAGGAGTTGATGCTGATTCATGTAAAAAAAAAGAGAGGAAATGTATGAGAGAAGCGATACAAAGGGAGGAGGTTGATTTTTCTGGAGTCAGTTTCCCAGAGCCAGAGAGGAGCTTTGCTCTTGTTCAAATGTGCTCAGAAAGTGCTGCCAGCTCAGCTTCTGTCTTGGCTTGTCTTTGTTTTCCTCCTAGATCTAGGAAAGACCTAATCCCTCATGCCAGTCATGCTCTGGTGCCTGTAGTGGGTCTGTCAAGCATGTGGAGCTTCCAGAGGTTTGGGATTTCAGCGGGGGGATTTCACCAGCTGGCAACGGGAGGAAGATACTTGTGTGGCTGTGCTGCTCACATACTCCTGGTGGAAAATGGTGGGCCTTCTCCTGAATGTGTTTGCACAAGCAGGGGACAGAAGGACCTAGCGGAGCAGCTGTCTGCCTACTGGGAGAGGTCTGGGTTTGGAGCTGTTCAGGGCTCACTCAAACTGGTTTTCAAGAAAGACTTATCAGAGCCCTCTCAGCTGGCAACTGATGGCCTACAAAATGACGTAAGAGAACCAAAACAGTGTTGAAGTCATGTCTTTGGATGGAGCTCTTCTTTTCCGTCAGGAATTTCATCTTCTTAGAATCAGTGACAGTCTTGAGCTGAGGCAGAAGGGAATGTGCTCCCATGAGACGCTTCCCGAGGCAGTGCCTTTCTCTGAGGTGTCCAGAGGCCGGTTTTGCAACCGGGTCCTTTGTTCGTGACAGTTTCAAAAGGCTTCACTGTACCTGGGGGAGCGTGGAAGTGCACAGCCCCATGCCCCTTGGGCCACACAGTCCCTACAATTGGAGTCCCCCATCTGCTGTCCCATGGCTGCCAGAGACGTATCCTGCAGCCTCAGGCTCTCGATGCTTTCCTTGCTGGTTCCCTGCCTTTATTATCCCGCATTCCTTCTGGTTGCAGAACATGCTGTTGTTATTGCTTTCTGCTGGGGCTGTCTCCTGTCCTTTTCTTACAGGCCAATCTGGCCCTGCTTGATCCTGCCTCTGAAACAAAAGCAAATTAGCGCCGCAAAAGCTGAATTATTTTGTTTGTGTTGTGGTCTGCCAGAGGACCCCACGCGATCCTCACACAGCTCCTATGCAGAGCAACGGTGGTTCCTGTGAGTGAGGGGATGTGGGAAGGCAGTCAGACCCCCTGAAACCCCGGCTTGATCAACAGATTCCCCCAAAGGGTATGTAAATTTGTGGCTTAGTCAGGCACAAGGTTGGGGAGCGATCCCTACAGGCCCCCTGTTCCCTGTGGTGCTTCGAGTCAGCCTGTAGCATACAGAATTTACCCATTTTTTACAGTAAATTGTAGATCACAATTCAGGCTTGACAGCTGTCAATGAAATTTGCTGCTGAAAACTGATTTCGAGCACATTGCCTTCTAGTTAGTCTGCCCGCGTTCCCTTGGACAGGATGTTTATAATATTCAGGGAGTCTCTCATGTTACTTAGTGCAGTAATGTGGCTCCACGAATAAAAGCCATTTCCAGTCTGTTGGTATCACATGTAACAAATGAGATCTGCTAAATGCACTTGTCACTAGTGGTAGGAATAGAAGGAACGATGACTGCAGACTTGCACATGTTGCTGTAATGATTATAAATTATAATGAATGATATTTTCTTATGTTTGCAAATGAGTGTCTGATAGCCAGTGCCAGAGTGGGAGATATGGCTTGGCTGATCTCACTGTTTTTGTAATTTCTAAACAGAAACAAGAATTAGAAAATTACTTTGTGGTGGAGTGCAAATATGTATAACCTAAGTGTAAAGACTGCGGTGCAGCACACGTGTGTCTATCTTATACATATGCAAATCGCAAGACTTGCAATAAAACCATTATAATGTGTGATGGCATCAGCACTAATTAGCCTGAGATCCAGTCTGTTCCTCTCTGCCAAAGTAAACTGGAGTTATCTCAATCTCAGACTCATATTTCCTCCTTTCTCTTTCAGGGGAGGAATGTCTCTGTCACAAGGTATTATATCCCGGACAGAAAACATCTTGAAAGACTCACAAAACATTTCAAATTAAGATTGTAAAGCAATTTTTGCTATTAATTTATTATCTACACGCCATCCCACAGCTTTAATACTAGCTGCGGACTCAAATATTTAAAGCATTTTGCCCATAAATGGGAAACAGTTGGTGTGCAAATACTGTAGAAATCAAGGCTTATAAAACATAATGAGAAGAGAAAGTAGAAAACTGAATTAACAAAGAAATGTTAACTATGGGGCATATTGTTTTCAGGATTAGTATGTGAAGGAAAGCTGTCCAGGCTCAACAAGACCTCGAGGACCTCCTGCTGGCTGTGGCAGTGTCTGGGGATGGAGCATCGCCTCCTGCTTCCATGCCCATCAGCAGCTTTCCAAAAGGGAGGGGTGGAAGGAAAAAAAAAGGTGTACTTTGAGGGGGTATCTGCCGTCCCACGGGCCTGTGGTGGCGTGGAGGTGACAGAAGTCAGGTGGCCCCAGGAGCTCCCCTGGAACATCCCAGGCTGTGGGAGTCGGGCAGAAGTGTGGGTGTTGGTTTTTTAATTCATAACCGTGGAAAAAAGGCTGTAACGAAACTGCTGGCATCCATGGTGTTGCAACACTTCTGCATCCCCACGTAGCCTTGAGTGTCGGAGCAGAGAGGCAGGGGAAGGGCGAGCAGCAATTACCTGCTGCAGGCCCCGTGGCAGTGCCACCAGCGCGGGGTAGCGAGCGCAGACACGGCTTCACCCCGCTTCCATTTCACCCCAGCCTTTCATCACCAAGAAACCCTTCGGCCTCGTTGTTTATTCATCAAGCACCTCTCCGCCAGACCTGCCAAGGGAGCCCTTGGGTCGGCTGGGGGGGCTCAGGGCTCCTCGCTGCCTTCGGAGCGGGACCACCGTGAGCAACCTGCCGGTGTCACCTCCGGGGGTATGTGGGGGTGGGGTCTTGGGGGTGGGGGCTGAGCGAGGGCTGAGGGCCTGGGTCTGAGGGCTGGGGGCTGACTGAGGGCTGAGGGCTCCATGCCCGGCCTCCGCCGCCCGGGGGCGCCGCGGGCGGGCTCCCGAAGCCGGGGCGGCCCCGCGGCGCTCCCCGCCCGCCTCGCAGCGGCGCCGCCAATGGGGCGGTGCGGGGGGCGGCCCGGCCCGGCCCGGCGCCGCCGGTATTTACGGGGCCGGGAGGCGCCGCCGTGTCAGTGAGCAGCTGCCGCCGCTGCCGTGCCCGCAGCTGGGGAACGGGGCCACCCCTCGGGCGAGCGAGCGAGAGGCTCCTCGGCGGAGGGGAGGCTGTGGCGGCGCGGCGGGGCGGGTAAATGGATCGCCATTCCAGCTACATCTTCGTCTGGCTGCAACTGGAGCTGTGCGCCATGGCCGTGCTGCTCACCAGAGGTGAGGCGGGCGGCTGAGGGGAGAGACCCTCGGGCGGGCTCGGTCCCCCTCAGCTGAGGGCTCCCTGTCCCCGCCGGGGGGGAGCCGGAGGCTCGGGCAGCGGGCGGCCGGGGAAGGGGAGGCTGTAATTAAGGCGAAATTGCAGCGTGCCGGGGGGAGCCGCTTGGCCCCATCAAAGCGGGCAGAGCAGGGAGCGACTGAGTGATGGGAAGTCGCAGATACTGAAACTATGCGCCTGATAATGATATAATTAGGGGATCACAGGCTTCTGGCTGCCGTCGACTTCAAAAGGTTCCGAGGGAAGCCTGCAGTCTCTCCTGTAGCCATCTTGACTAAAAGCAGACATTTTTCCTTAATAGCTGCGTACAGTAACAAGAAAGAGGAGGGAACAGAAGGGCATTGTTCGCGGTTTCAAAATCCTAAATACCCTTCCTGGCCTTTCGCATAGCGCAGGAAGAAACTTTATGAATTGACAGCGATACCCTCGTACAGAGTCCGTTCTGTTTGGCCAAAAACGTGGCTTTAATTAAAAAGCGGTTGCAATAACCTGATGACGAGCCTGTCAGATCTTGTTTATAAGACTGTCCTGGGTCAGTAAAGCGTCGGGTTTTGAGCGGGGCTGTTTAAACAGCGAGCGTGGAAGTGCGCGTATTGTTTCCCTTCCCTCCCGCGCTGTGCCCAGGCTGTCGGCTCTGGCGGGTTCCTCGTCTGCATCTTATTTTTAACTCGCTCACAGTGAGGAAAAATGACCCCAAAATTACTTTTTCGGAGAGCACGGGGGGGGGGGTGGGGGGTGGGGTGTGTGGAACCGTGCATGAAATGCTCCGAGGATGGCTGCTGCCAACCACAAACACAAAGAGGCTTTTCCATAGCGCGCTGCATGGGGAATGTGTGTGAATTCGAGAAAAATTAGGTTACTTGCTCTGCAGAAGCCCGAGGGAATTAGCGCAGACTGGAGACAGTGAGCCACTCCATCATTTGGCTTCTATTAAGCGCAGCTATTAAAGAGCAGCGGGATCTTCAAGGCCTGGAGCCTGCGGTGCCGTTTGGGGGAGGTCCTGAGGTGGCCAGGAGGGCACCCCAACCTGGCTGGGGGCTTCCCCAAGTCCTGCAGGGCGCCTCTTGATGGGCAGCGCAAGAAGGGGTGGCACAGGGAAGCCTGTAGATGGATTTTTGCAACCCGCCCCACCACACACAAAAAAATTCAATGTAGAAGACATTCTGTCTTGTAGAAGAAAGCTCTGACAATCCAGTTGACTTGTAAAGCCTCGGTGCCACTCTGATGGCAATACACCAAATACACCAGCACACCAGTAGTTTGAGTCCCCTCTTCTTAAGGGTAGCTCCAAAAATCCGGCTTCCTCCTAGACCCTGGGTTGACGGCACATTCAAGTAGGTTTGAGTTGCAACTTGCCTAGAAAGAGTAAGCTTTCACTACAGCACAGGACGTGTATAATTCGTACCAGAGCGGTTTGGAGAGCACGAAATGAAGAGTTTTATGAAGGGAACTTTTTATCACTTCCTTCAGAAATTTTTGAGGTTTCCTGAGAGATTTTTCATAGAGCCGGTAGAGGATTTTCAGTCTAAGTGTTTCCCTCTTTGACTGCATGTTGGATTTCATGCAAAATTGGGGGGGGGGCTGGGGAGGGTGTCCGACTTTTTGCCTCGTAATTTCACTTCATTTAATTTCACTCCATTTAGTAACTTCACAATCAGGGTTAAAAGACACAGACTCTGGCAAACTAATTAACTGTAAGCTGCGCTGTCTCCTTCTTTAATACTGATTTTAAAAAAATGCAATTTTGCTTGAATGATTACTTAAAGAATTTCTCTTTCTGGAAAAGTTACAAATAGTTGCCCAGTTTCACACAGTAAAAACCTTCCTGACTGAGAGATTTTAGATGGTAATGGTTTCTAGCTAATAGCTTTATAAGGTGTTAGTTAAAGCTTTTAAATTTTGGCACAGTACTGAGAGGTAATAAACAATTCAGCAGTTCCGATTTTTTTTTTTGTCACACAAATACTTAAACCTAGGGTTTTTGTTGTGTGTTTATGCCCGATTAGAAGAAGCATTCCCTTTATAGAAACAGAATGCTGTTCTTGTAACAGTTTAAAACATAGATGTGGCTTTCTTGGGAGACTGTAGGTGTGTTTTCATTTAAAATGAAACCCCAGTTTTAAAAGTAGCTTAATGCAACTGCTGACAGTGAGTGGAAGTAGCTATAAAATGGTCTTGTTAGTTATTTACCTCGGAAAAAATGCCACTTTGACCTTCCCGACCCCCCTCCCTTGGCCCCTGGTTCAGTGAAATGTACTTGCTTTAATTCAAAGGGCTATAGCAGTAGTAATTAAAACAAGTGCCTCAAGGCTTTTGCTGGGATTAAGGTTACAAGGAGGTAGGCACTGTACAGCGATGGAAAGGAAACAACCCCCTGTTCCTCTGGTTTTACAGTCTAGAGGAGGACCCCAAAACTGGCACTGAGTTTGATTGGCTGTGTACTGCTTGTGGCTGATAGAGTGCCTAGTGAGGTGTTCCTAAAGGACCAAGTTCTTACCTTTATCTTGCACAATTTTTATTTTTTAGGTGAAATCAGATGCTACTGTGATGCTGCACACTGTGTTGCAACTGGCTATATGTGCAAATCTGAGCTTAGCGCCTGCTTTTCCAGACTGCTTGATCCTCAGAATACACATTCCCCACTTACTCACGGCTGCTTGGACTCTATTGCAAGCACAGCTGATATCTGCCAAGCTAAACAGGCACAAAACCACTCTGGCACCACCATGTCCACATTGGAATGCTGCCATGAAGATATGTGCAATTACAGAGGACTACATGATGTTTTGTCTCCTCCCAAGGGTGAGACTTCAGGTAGGGCAAAGAAGCTCTAGTGAAATCTCTCTTGTGGCCTTCAGGCTGGTGCTGGTTGAGGCCTTGAAGGTCTGCTATTGATTTTGTTGTTAATGTAAGTAGAGCCAGCAGAGGGAGAAGTGGGTGGCTGGGTGCAGGGGAGCATCTCAGCTGAGTAGCTTTTATGCCTGCATTAATATTAGAAGGCTCTCTTGCCTGTCTGCGTCATTCCTTCTTAAATCAGCTCTCAGGGTAAGAAATTCCATGCCATAAACACCCTTGGAAACTTCTTTCAGTTCATAGGAGCATTTTCAGTATATGCTTAAGTGTGTAGCTGTGAACATGTCCACTTGTCAGTGTGGACTTCAAGGGAGGGAGCTGTTGACGCACAAGCTAACTGTTGATACTGAAATAAACCTCATGTCTGTCTTCCTTTGCAGGACAAGGGAGCAGATATCAACATGACAGCAAGAATCTCATCACCAAGGTGCAGGAACTGACCTCTTCAAAAGAATTATGGTTCAGGGCAGCTGTGATTGCTGTTCCTATAGCTGGTGGGCTGATCTTGGTGCTCCTTATCATGCTGGCCTTGCGGATGCTCAGGAGTGAAAATAAGAGACTGCAAGACCAACGGCAGCAAATGCTCTCCCGTTTGCACTATAGTTTCCATGGACATCATTCGAAAAAAGGGCAGGTGGCAAAATTGGACTTGGAATGCATGGTGCCTGTAACTGGTCATGAGAACTGCTGCATGACCTGTGATAAAATGAGACATTCAGACCTCAGCAATGATAAGATTCTTTCGCTAGTCCACTGGGGAATGTACAGCGGACATGGGAAGCTGGAATTTGTATGACCAATTATTTTTTAATCTGAGCTAAACTTACTCTCTGAACTCTTGAAGGCCTTTGGGTTCTGCTGGACAGGAGCACTTTATCTTGAAACAAAAACTCACAGATCATCTGAGAAACAAAGGACCTCTGCAAACAGAATCTTGGATATTTCTTCTGAAGGATTCCAAAAGTTGTCTTATTTGCACAGAGTAAAATACACTCAAATGTATTGTTTGCTTTAACGTTATGAAAGCAAAAATTAGAAGTTGTAAACACTGTCACCAGGGTTATCTGAACTGTAGGGAGCTGAGAATTGAGTTATAATAAACTGTATGCAAGCTCCCATGTTTCCTGACTTATTGTAAAGATTTTTTAAAATATATATATTTTGTCTGAAACTTGCTTGTGACTTCTTGTTTTGGGAAGCAATTGGGATAATTCTTGGGTGGGGGAGTGTGTTGTGGGAATAAAGCGGGGAGCTATGTGTGGTAATGCTGTGTGTTAACAGATCCTGAAAAAGTCGCCTATTTTCTTATTTGCTGAGGGAAATTGGTAATTGTTACTGAACAAGAATGGCAGCTCTTCTTATTTAATACTACTCAACCTGTGTCCTCAATTCTTGGCTGTTGCACTTTACTCATAATCACGTGAATTCTTCTGCAGCTACACGATTGCTTTTTCTTTCTCCATACAAAACATCAGAAAATATCTCTTATTCCTTTTTAGCAGTTTTCTTTGCTTGTTTCACAATTTAGTTTCCTGTAACATTTTTTCTGCCTTCTGCTCTTGCCTTGTATTTGGGGGTGAGGAGGAGGTGGGAAGGAACCCAAAAAACTTGCAGCTTACTCTGTTTTTTTTTTTTTTTTCCTGCTGATAGTCCCTCTAGGCCCTGTGGAAAACCACATCTGCCTGCTCTCTTATAGTGTAACCTACTGTCACGTGGTGCTAACTCCTGTGTCAGACTGAAAAATCAACAGTGTGCTCACTTTAATTGCTGGCTCTTTATGCTATTCTTGCACAGGTAGCTCTTCTTCCAGCCTGTGTTTGTGCGATTCATTTTTTTCTTCCTCCTTCAACAAGTTGGATTCACTTGATTATTTCATTTATTCAGGGCATAGCTGGTACAATCAGACAAATCTTCTGGACCTTACACTATTTTTCTTGTTTAAGCCAAAGTAGACTTGCTTAAAAGGAGATACTGCATCATGGTGAAAGAAAAGTAAATGCTGCTGGAGACAGAATTCGGGGAGCCTGGTTTTTATCTATGTTTAAATCACTTTAGGAATGCTCCTGCCACCTTCTGTTTGGGCTGTACAGTCAGGCCCATATTGTTATCACCACTGAGACGGAGGTGGCACAAGTTCACAAAAACTTTGCAGCAATGCTTGGATCTTGCACTCTGATTATGATAAACTGCTTTGGGATATGTGGCCTGAAATACAAAAGGATATAAGCCAGGGAAACCTGCTCCTGTGTGTCACAAGTTTGTGTTCCTGAAAGTACACTTAAACTATGCGGTAGCCTTGTTGGAGATAAGTTGGTCACTTGGCTGTGCAAACAGAGGTATTGATATTGCAAATTTGCCCAGAGTTAAACACTTCTGTCAGCCAAGCACAACGAGAGCCTTGGGCCTGCCAAGGTCCCACCATGCCCACATTTATGATACTGAAGTATAACTTGGGAGAAGGAGCTTCATCTGTGTATGTCAAGTTGCTGACTATTTCCTTGAAGAGCCTGAGAAATTGCTTTTAATGCTGTGTATTACTTTATTTGATTTTTTACCTTTTTCAGCTGCTAAAGTGTGTGGCTGCATCTGCTGTCGGAGGCTGGCCTGTGGTTGCCTGTCTGACCTTTCAAAGTGCTGCTTTCCCGTAAGAGCTCCTTCTTTGCACTGATACCAGGTTCTAGGGCAGCTGTCTGCTCTGCCACATATTTTTGGGAATGACTGGCTGGAAACTTGGAGCTGAAAGAGATGAACCTGAGGTAGCGCAGCTGCAGCGGTAGTTTCGATGGCTAGGTGAGTTATCAGACCTGATGGCTCCATCTTTCGAGTACTTTCTCCCGGAGCCCGGAGGAGCAGGTTGTGCAGTCATTTAAGCATCCTCTGACCTTCAGCACTGATTTGCTGCTGATTTGAATACTGAAGGGCCTATTTATGCTTGCCATTGAAAGGCTAATAAGACCGGGAGCCTCTAATTGGCCCCTCGCTGTGGAGATGTTTTAAAGAAGAACAGAGATTGTTTGCCTTCCCCTGCAGCCTCGGGAGGCTCGGGACAGTGCTGGGGCAGCCGCTGCCTGCTCCTTGCTCCCCTCCATGCAGCTGACGTGGGGGAGCTGATGTGGCCTGGAAGTTTCTAGGCCCTGAGTCTTCTAAAGATGAAATCTGGATTTTCAATTTATTTTAGAGCCCATCTATTCAGGAAGCTGGGTTATGAGCTCTGGTGTGCATCTGGCAGCAGCTATGTGGGTTATGGAACGAGCCCCAGATCTTTGTGCTGAACCCACTGACTGCAGCATCCCCGGGTGTCAGAGCAGGCGGGGGCTGTCAGCATCGCTGCGAGGTGTTTTAGTGCCTGCTCCTCCTCGTCAGGCCTCACCGATCCACGTTTTTCATTGCTCTTAAAAAGCAAACACCCACCGTATTCCTGTAATAAGGAGAGCTCTTAGTGATATTTCGTGGGCTTCCCAAAAGCACATTGGCCACCGGCTGCATGCAGGGGACAAACAACGTCAACAGCCGCAGAGCCTGGCCAGAGGCTGGAGGCCAGAGAGGTGAGACAGTAACTGATGGCTATCCTTTAAAATACATTTGACTTGGGAGCCTGGGTTTGTCGTGGTGCTGCACACTCAGGTTTCCCCTGCAGACAATAACAAACATACCTTTCTGTGAAACTGCTACAAGCCCCAGGGCAGAGGCAGGACAGCCCTCTATTTCTAACTGCAAAGTCTCTTGGATAGGAATAAATGAAATCAAACGTCCCAGATGTAATTTAGCTTCCCCCTTGCTTCTCTGTTTCTCTGATTTTTTATTTTTTTTTTTCCTCAAAACAATAATGACTGTGGCTTTTCTTATGTCTCTGCTTCTCCTGGTGTTGGGAGCCATTGGGTTGGTATGTCTCCTCTTAACTCCTGCTGAACTGCTCCTATTAAAAACCCCTTACTCCACAGGGGGCTTGACCTTTTTCTGAAATACCAAATGTGTCTGCTTTGGAAATCACAAACTTCTCCTCCTCTAAGGAGCTTGTAAATCTGGTTCCAATATTGGGTGATTACAGGCTGCGCGGAGAGCTTGAAAGTAAGCAGCCGCTGCTGGTAGCGGTGCTGGGGCTGGGCTGTCCTCGGGGTTACCCCCGTGTGTGCTCCGAGCACAGCCACTGACGCCAGATACCCCCCGGATTAGTGGTGGGGTGACCAACCAGCCTCTGGTCCCAGGACAGCTTACCTTTGCTTATCGGGACCTTGGGATCAATTTTTTTGTTGCTGTACAACCCCTAGCTGCGTTATAAATCCAGTGGTCTTACCAGAAGTGGGTGCTGCCCTGGAGCGCTTGTAGTGCCTGGGGAAAGAGCAGGATTTTCCTTAGGAGCAATGGATACAGCTTCACCTTCCTCTGCAGCTGTCATAATTGCTAAAAGAAGGGAAAATGTATTGCCAGGCTGCCTGGCGTTGTGCAGGATGGGATGTGCCTGTTAGCCACGGACCAGCGGGGGTCCGCAGCCAGTAAATGAAGCAAATTTTGGCCGTCCTATTGAAGGAGGGCTGTGGAGGGGGAAATAAGATTATCTCCTGAGGGAGAAAAAAAAAAAAAAAAAAAAGATCCATGAGCAAAAAAAACCCTCTGTAATAAGGCACAAGATGAGTGAACAAAAAAAGGTCTCTCAAGTAGGCAAAGTTGTCTTTATGTCTTTTTTTTTTTTTTTTAGCTGTTTTCCCACGTGAAGATCAATAGAAGCCTGTTTGTTTTGTTCCAGTGGCTGGTCACTTTGCAGGGAAAATGCTCGTTCTTGTTTTGGTTCTTGGAGCTACTCAGGGAAATGGTATTTTGGATCTGTCTCTGGTTTATTTCTGGAGAAAGGCTTGTAGAGGGGTGCTGTAAAATTATGGTTATCTTTTGGGAGGAGCCCAGTGTCTCCAGCATTATGAATTCTGGCTCCCTCTAAATAAACAAACATCCTTGTTTTCTTTGTTTCACCTCTAACCCTTGTCTGCAGCCTTTATAATCCCAGTGGGTGAATCCTGAACTAAAACAAACTGCAAGGGAAGGAAGCCAGGAGGGAGCCACAGTGCCTGCAAATTAACAAAGCTTTGTGCTCTCCAGCCAACCTTGACAAAAGGATTCAATCCTGTGCTGACCTTCAAGGGGAAAAACAAAACAAAAACCACCTTGACTTGAACTGTCAAGGCTGTAAGAGTTTAATGCTCAGTTTGATGTCTCCTAAAGGGAGCAGGGAGCCAGAAACGCCAAACACCTGTCTTGGAAACCCAAATCCTAACAAATTATCGGGAAGTCTGAGCCCAAATTCAAATGGCTTTGCAAAATTCAGGCTTTGGTCAGCACTATTTCCATGTCAGTCATTATTTTTAAAAGGGCATTAAAAAATCTTCTTTTTTTTTTTTTTTTTTTTTTTTTTTTTTTTTTTTTTCCCAGTATGGCTCTCTAGGCATGTTCATACCGTCCAGCTAACAGTGAGCTCTGCTGAAGTACCAGTGTTTAGATGCAACTTTTCACTGCACATTTCTGCCTGGATCAGGTCCTGCCCCACAGCCCAGCCCCTTCCTCCCTCCGTGTCTGCAGGAAAGAAGCAAACAAGTCAGTACCGACCTGGTAAGCAGAGATACTGGCACGAATTTAGGGTGCGACTTTCATTTTTTAACAAGCTTTTATTAAAACGGGAATGCTAGAGGATTTTTCCCTGTAGTTTCACACTTTTTCTTGTAATACATCGGTGGTCATGCAGTTGGGAAAAGCTGGTGAAGTGTGTTATTTCCCTCACCTTGGCTATTGGCTACTTTTAGAAAACAGTGACTTGAGACAGCTTTTAAAAACGGGGCCTCTGCTTTAATTGCTTTTTCTCACATTGAGCAGTCTTTCCAGACATTTTCAGCGAAGCAGCAGGAGGATGAGCTGCTGCCTTTCTTTAGTTACACTTCCATTGTTACAACGAGGGCAACCAAAAAAGGTAAAATAGTCACAATCATGAGTTTCTAGCATCTCTGTGTGACCGAGGCCCCGGGGCCCTGGGGGAGCATTAGCAGGGCAGTGCCGGCAGACGCGGCGTGTGAGGCTGGTCCCCGCTGTTAGCTTTTGGGATCGTTTCGCAGGAGCAGCCTGCAGATTGCTGAGGCAAATCCCCTTCCTGTCACTTGGAAGGAAAATATTTGTGCAGTAAATCTCCTGCTGGCACTTGGTTGTGACACCGGGGAGGGGGGGAACAAGACAGGCCAGGCGGCTCAGCGCTGCTGCCCGGCGCTGGGATGTTTGTGTTTGTGTGCAAATCAGGGCTGGTGTCAAACAGGTTGCTTTGAAATGCTCAATTTGTTTAGTTCTGGCTGTGAAGTCGCTATTTCATCAGTGGAAGAAGATTTATTAACCAATTTTTTATGGCTATCAACAATGGCTTAGCTCCAGCAGGGTCCCTAGCATTTTTATGGAGTGCTGTGGGTTACAGAGGCAGAGGTGTTTTATATTGTTCTGGTATTTTAACCCAATGAACTAAGGCCTCTATCCTACACACGCTTAAGGAGGTGCATAACTCACTCCGGGTCCCAGGGGTGGTGTTTCAACATGGAGGCTGCCGGGGCTTTTGCTGAGCACCTGCAGCCACAGTGGGACCTTTGCCTGGCAAAACCCACACCGACCCTGCCCTCTGCCTATGGCACCTCCCTGGCACGTGAGCCCCATCCAAGCAGTGCCTTTTGCTGACTGAATTCCAGCTGGTGGGCTAACGATAACGCACATCTGTCCCTACAGCTGCCCTGGGCTGTCTCCAAAGCCCCCTCTGGGGGGGCTGGAGCAAACTCACCCAGGCAACAGGTACCACTCCCAGCCTCCTTGGCTGTTATCAGTCTGCAATAACCTTTCCCTTGGTATTTTTTTTTTCCCCAGTGGAACCATAGGTTTGACCAGCATGCAACGATGTTTCTTCAAACCAAATTCCATCCGTGGGTGGGAAGGAGAGAGCATGGTTCCCTCCCTGGGGCTATGCCAGCCCACTCTGCTCTTCCCTCTCGCAGCATTGCCATGGCATGGCATGGTCCAAACGCCAGTGACTTCATAAATGAGTGGAATTCCAGCTCTCTTGCAAGTGCCTTTTCATGTTCCCATAACTTCTACAGTGGAAGCTGACAACACTTCTTTCTGCATTAATAGACAATAGAAATAAAATCTTATTTTCGTTTGTAAGAAACTCATCAAATCTGGGACTTTCATGCTGTTTTTATTTATAATAACTCCAAGATACTTACTGAAAGCTTGTTTCTCAGAAATGTCCTATACCAAAGGGTTGCATTTCTATTTATGTTTAGAGGCTAGCATTAAAACTGGTCTGCAACAGCTTCGTGTTGCAGGATGAATTGGTTGGGAGGTTCTGTAATCTCTGTCTTCATTATACGCTGTTATCTGTGGCCTGATTACCGCTGTGCTGCTCTGATGGCAGGACAGCCTTGTCTGTAGAAAGGTTGCTACCCTTTACCTCTTTGAAATGAACTTCGTCCCCTCATATCTGCTGGCAGCCATCAACACTCCTTTCTGTCTCCTGCAAGAGCGAGGGGCTCCCTGCAGCCCTTGCCCCCCCCCCAACCACCCCACCCTCCTGAGCAGCTTGGTCCCTGTCCCCAGTCCCCTCCTTGTTGTCCCCATGCAGCCAAATAACCCCCCCCAAGGTCCTGCTGGCATCCTGCAGCTCCCCAAAGGGAGGCATTTCATGGCAAGCACCTTATCGCGGATTATGACCAAACACACACAAGCACTCCCAGTGACCAGTGTAATCCACTCTTTACTGCCATAATTTGACTATATTTTCTATTTGCACAGGGAGGTCTGGGTGGAGCGGTGTGTACGCTATCACAGAAGTGGTCTGCTCCACCTCGGGGCTGCAACCTAGCTGGAGCCAGCGCGCCGGGCATCGCCCCGAGGCGCTCAGCAGCTCTTTGTACTCACAGAGTGTCTCCTCGCGTGCGCGTGCGGCAGGCACCAGACTTTCTCCTGCCTTAGCAAGCAGGTTATAATGGCTCAGTCATCAGCAATATGTGGCCAAATCCTCAATGACGTTTCCTGTTTTTAAATGGCAATCAGTGGGCGTGCCGTAGCAGTCCTGAGTGCAGCAGCAAGTAATTGCCCATCGAACACAGCGAAGCTCTTATCAAAGCAGTGGATCTCTTCTGGTAGCGCACTGTATCTGCATATTAATATTTGATAGTTCATGGACAATTTGCAAATTTGTAATGAGGAAAGAAATACCCTGGGAACTGCTTGCTCGCAAATACTTTCCAGAGTATTTCATTACATATTACGTATTTGTAAGCAAGTCCTTGCCAGTATTGGCATTCTCGAGTCGTCTATACTTCAGGAAAGCACAGATGCGGGGCAGGCTACTGGTGTCTGCATGATCACAGCTGGGGATGTTTCAGCGCCAGCACCATTTGATAGAAACCTCCACCGCAGCAAGATGACTGGGACCTGCTTGCTAACTGTATGACTCAGTGAAAATGGATCAGAAATACAACATACTGCTATAGTTTCTAGTCTTTATGCAACTACCTCATGTGCTGATTTCTTCCACAACAAACCATTTTCTTCCTTTCAGTAAAAGTTGTCTACATGGGTACAGAAATGCTAAAACTACATTTTTCTTAATTTTTGTCAACACTTTTCTAAAAAGCTGGCACTACTGAATAGCAGAAATTGAACAGTAATTGCCATGAAACACAAGATTTCAGACCAGGACAGTGGAGGCCTGCCAGAGAAAGTCACTGGGAGCTTTTGCCTGAGCCAAAGTGGAAGGGTTTGGCACAAAAGGAAGATCAGAGTATATGAAATCTAATTTCTTCCCTGAAAATAGCAACAGCAGTTGCAGTTGTAAGTGAGCCCCCTTAATATGTAGTGTGTGAAGAGGGTGATACAATTGTAAGGATTATCAGGATGCTCTACAAATTTAATGGAAAAAAAAAAAACAACAAATGAAGCCATGCCAGCATTGAAATACTGCATGGATGAGTTGGCTTCCAGCCTTTACTGCCTGTACAGAGGATGAAGGACCCACTTTGATCACAGCTGGGCAAGAGGAGCTGGCTGCAGCGAGCATTAGGACATGCACTTGGTTTGACTCAATCACAGCTCTTCGGTGATGGCTATATGACATACAGTGTCTGCTAACCAACCAAGTTTGGTCCTCACTGCACTTGGGGCTTTACAGGCATGGAGCAGGCATTGTCCCCCAAGCTCACAGTGAATGTGCAGTGTTTTCGGTGGAAAGTCCTCTTTGGCTGGGCCACCCTTCTCTGAGTGGGCAGTGGGAGATGCCGGGTGTCCATGCAAGGATGAGTGCCTCTGGCTTGCAGGTAGCAGCACTGCCAGCAGGCTCTGAGCTGGCCATGGTGAGGAGTTGAAGGCCAGGTTTGCTGGGTGGAGCAAGGCTCAATTATTTCGTGCCTGCCGCTTTGCTGCAATGTGCTGTTTAACATTTACCAACAGATGCAAAGGTCCTGTGAGTAATGCATGGGGAAAATCAAGCAGCAAAATTTCAGCTCTCCAAACCGACCAGCTGCTAACCTTGCAGACAGCACGGAGGTGAGATTAAATGTGGGATTGCCTATTTAACTGCAGCTGCAGAGGCTGGCAGCCTTTGCTCTGGGCCAGCCTGGGTCAGGTTGCCTTGCTGGGGCAGTGGCACTGTCCCTGCTGTCACTGTTCCCAAACAGGCCTCAGGATTTTGTGTAAGTGAAAGCTTGACCAAAGGTCTCCTGTCTCTCAGGCAGGTGTCTTACCTGCTGAGTTTTGGATTGCATGTATTATAAAAGACATAGAAATACACATTTATAAAATTTATAAATATAGTTAAAATATCTGATCTTCTGGCTGAGGCCATAATTATGTGATTTATTTATATGTAGGCAATATATAATTCATTTTATACTTGCATGGTGTTTTTGTATAAGCAACAACACATTCAGTAGATCCTGAGTAATCAAGTGTCCTGTCCAGAAAACTGAATGCTCCTCCCTCACTCTGTTTCCTCTGGCTGATTTTCATGTTCTCCAGGCAAAGAGTTCACCTCCCAGGAATTTTACAGACATGAGCTGCAGCCTCCCACCAGATATGTGCGATGATACCTGCAGATGTACAAGTGCGTGCAAGTGACAATATCCTTGCGTGTGTGTCTGTGTACGCATGTATGTAAGTGCTTCCCATGGAAAGGCAGGCAGTTTTCCAGAAAAGCCTTTGAAATGCTTGAGATGTGCTTCCAAGGGTGCTGTGTTTCTGGGCCATGCTCTTCAGACTGTCCTCACTGCTGACGTGCCCGTGGCTGGCAAGGAATTCTCCATGGCAGCGGGAAGCAACCTCCTGCGTGCTGTGTCTGTGCCTGCTGCCTGGAGCGAACCAGCCCCTTTCTGCAGACAAGCTACAGAAACGTTTCCCCAAAGCCTACAGCACATCAGAAATGGCTACTTGGAGTTTTCTTCCTTCTCTCCCCCGGCCAATAAAATGTTAACTCCATATCTTAAAATAAGGAAAAAAAAAAACCTTAAAGTTCTGCTCTAAAACTATGCGTGTGGGGGAAACCCCCTACTTGGACAGAAGAGGAAACAGTAGAGACATAGCAACAACTACTGCTAAGCCTGTTTATGTTTGTTCTCCCCAAAACACGAAGACTTTAAAAACCCTGTGAGTAAATACAATTAGTCACCAGCGGCTGGTGGCAGCGAGGAGGCCGCTGAGTCACGGCCTGCTCAGCTCTGCCCCGGGAAGGCCTGCCCAGCCCGGCATGGAGCCTAGGCCATGGCGGCTCCTGGTCCCTCTGCTTGGGGAAGGAGAGTGGCCACAGGAGGGGGGCCGGGTGGCGGCCCCACCACCAGGGTGTGTGGATCCATGCCTGAGTGTAAGGAGTTCAAGGAGAAGTCGCTTCCCTTGGAAACGCAGCCGCCTTTGGGACACAGGGTCCCAAATCAGCACCCACACCTTGCCAAGGGATGGATTTGAAGAAGTCTTTCCAGCTTTGTATAAAGTGAATTTCTAAGAACACATTTAGGCTGTGGACTGTCGTGACTCCCATGCAGATACACCCTGTCTGAGGCTTAGCTGCCTTTACATTACCGACATTACCAAGGGGGTATCTTTTGAATCCTCTCTCAAATTTTTTCCTCTGCTTGCACCCCTCAAGGCAAACAGATGGAAGCTTAATCCTCTACCGTCAGCATCTCTGCCATTGCAAAGCCTTTGTCAAAATGGAGCCTGAGATCTTGAAATCTAATGCTTTATCCTAGGTATCTAGATAATTGCTCTGGGCCGGACACAAGGAGAATAAAGAGGTGAGGCAAGGCAATAGGGAAGTAAGTAGCAGCGAGTGAGAACTAGATAATGGAAAAAATAATTCAAGATGATTTTCTGCATCTCTCCATGTACTCATTTGCTGCTTGGACAGACAGATGGAAATGAGCTTAATGGATTCTTCTCTGCTCCAAATGTTTCGGATTGGGCGAAATGAATTCCTGCCAAATTAGGGAAAAGTATGGGCATTTCCTATCCAAAAGCTGAGAGAAAACCAAACAAAAGAAATAAGGAGACTTTGCCTATTCCAGCTTCCTAACTGGGTAAGTGGTAATTCAGGCAGAAGTGGCAAAGTTTCGGGTGATTCTTCCCGCTTGCTACAGAGCAGCCTGGGTGTAAGGCACCAAGAGCCTGCTGCAGAAAGGAAGCAATGCATCCCTGTGTGGGGCTGGATTGCCCCTGGGGAGCTGATGCTGTGGCTGACCTGGCTCATTGTTAGTGGTGTCTCTTTCTGCATGGGAAGCTGAACGAGCTGACAACCCTCCCAGTTATACTCTGAAGGTGCTGAGGTCCTTCTGCAAAGGCTCTTGTGCTGGGGAAAGAGTGTCCCATCATGGTCCTTTGGAAAGCAGAGCCTCTGTCCATGTGTGGTTATGGCTATGTTGGTCTATGGAAGCCAGAAAAAGAAAACAAACAAACAAAAACTGTATGAAGGATTTTACCTTCCAGGCATATTTGTTTTACAGATTTTGTTATTGTAAATCTATTATTTGTATAGCTCTTGCTATCTGAAAAAAAAATAATAAAAAAGTCTGATTGGTTGTAGATGGATGCAGGATGATGCTTTTTCCAGAACAGGAAGAACAGCTGTCCTGGGGATGCTCGATCAGATATCTGTTGCTGCAAAACATCTTTGTGGCATTGACTTCAGCAAGACAGCACTGATCTCATCTTTGATACTCTACAAGTGGGCATTTCCTTATGCATCATGGCTGCGGTTTTATTTAATCCTCCCAGTACTTGGTCAATAACAGGTAAACTCTTGTGACATTTTTAATTGGCAACAAGATCTTACATGCTTGCAGAAAATACTCTGTGTGAAACCACTTCTAGAGAGCAGTGCCTGTGTGGAGGGAAAGTGAGGGGAAGGTTCCTTCATCTCTGGGTGCCCAGGCAGGAGCTGCATGCCACCCAACCTTTGCTTCGGTGATAGAGACTTGCCCCAGCAACAGCCTCAGGATTTGGTTGTCTACTCCCATCAAGAAACCATGAGAGAAGTGGGAGCAGCTAATTCAAGTGGTTGGTATGATATTAGAAAGAGGGTTATTTTTGTCAGATGGAAAACAGATGATTGTCCCTTTTAAATTGGATATAAAGTGTAAATTATTGTGGTGCGTCACAGACAACTGCTTAAGCACAGCTCCCAGGTAGATCAGTCCAAACAGCGTCGAGGCAGAGATCAAACATAACTTTTCCTGTAGGGACATAATGCACATTGCAGTTTCAGTCAACCATAGGACAAAAAAATTAGAAGGCAAGCTACACAAACCATTAATGATGCTAATTACAGTTCTCAACGAGGGAGATAATAGCAATGCAAGAGAAAGTAAATACTTATTAGCTCTAAGGAGCATCCTGTTATCTGTATGAAAAATAAACACATTTATCTAGGCATCACCTTAATGGTTCAGGATATGAAGAGGCGGTGTGCTGACTTCACCCAGATTCTGGCCTGATGTATCCTGTCTGGTGGAAACCAGAGGTAGCTCCACTGATGCTAATGAATGAGAAACTGGTCTGAGAGGCCAAGCAGACCCTCAGAGGCACCTCCCCTGGTGCCGGGATGCCAGCCTGCTACCTAACAGCTGTGGAAGGTGCTCAGTATTACGGAGCAATATGCTATGCATTCGATATGTAATATGATCTGTTATACAACCCCCCTCCCTCCCGGCCATCTATAACCCTTTTTGAAGATCTCATTAGCCCTAATGCAAAGGCAAGGGGCACTTAGTTTAAAGGTAGGTAGGATGCACTGAGGGTCTCTTGAGCTACAACGGCACAGGCTTTAAGCCTCTTCTTTGAGATCCACGTGACAGTTGTGCTGAAAGGTTTTGTGGTGTGATGTTTGGAAGTGCTGAAAATCCTGGTGGTTGCAGGGTGGGTGGCAGGTGCTCAGCACCTCCGAAGGTCAGGCCAGTCATGTCCTTGCTGGTTGCCTCTCTTCAACCATCTCCAAATGATTCCCCCAATTTATTGCCACTAAAGGATTCAGCCCTGTCTCAGAGGTTCTCCATTAATGGCATAATGAACTGATAGAACTCTAAGTCACAGGACTCAGAGCTAGTGTGCAGTAAACATAAACATATGTTTAGTGTTGGGTTATAAACTACTGTAGCCAAAGTGGGCAAGTGTTATAAACTTCAAACACAAAACAGATGCAAGTTAATTAGAGGCATGAAAGTGATGACAATAGAAGTGAGCTGTAGCAAGGAAATGAAATGTTAGTTTAGGCACAAGTTGCTGCAGCTCTGCCTTACGCTGAAAATGCCTTTGGTCTCTGCTGAAGATGGGAAGGGACGGACACATTTTTATCAGGAGTCAGGCATGTTGCCCATATGCCAGAATTGTAAGTCACTGCTATGAGTGAAGGCTCAAAGAGAATGCAATCTGTCAGGCATTTGAAAGCTGGGAATTAGTTTGCTGTAAGGTCGGACTACAACATGCATGTCCCATGATGCCTGGTGTGGCCATAGCATCCCAAATAAATGCCTAAATAGCAGGAGCTCTGGGGTAGCTTGAGAAGTCCTGGAGATGTTCATTCCCTTAGTCTCAAGTGAGCAAATGTGAGTATGATTTTTGGTCCTGTGCACAGACTGACTGACTGCCCTTGTCCTCCTCCAGGACAGCCCTCATGTGCTGCCCTCCAGCATTTTCTCCACCTCAGACAGAGCAGGGAGCCAAAAGAGCTGCCCACAAAGAATGTGGTTTCAGACAACTCCCCAGAGCCTTCGCCAGTCCCATCACGGCCCGGCTGTATCCTCTGCCTTTGCCAGGGCTTTGAAAGTGGACTTGTGGGTTTGGAGCAGTAAATGTCCTCCTCTGAACGAGGATTTCAGGTTAGGGCCTGAAACGACAGCCGTTTGGAAAGCACCCACTGGCTGTGCTGTCAGGGAGTGCTCGTGAGCGGCGAAATAAAACCGTTGCCTAATTATCATTTCACCAAGGGGCACTGTGCTGCTGTGATGTTAACTCCTTGCACATCAACAGCAGTTGGTGGGGGTTTGCCAGCAGTGCCAGTACCTCCGGGAGAGCAACAGGGAATGCGGCCACCGTGTCGCTGACCAGACAGCAGGCTGCACGTCAGGGAAGACTGAATTACAGGCACTATTGCTCGTCTGGTACCAAATTGCACGTGGCTGGGGCAGGAGCTGCACCCAAGCACCATCCAGCCCTGCTTTCACCAGGAAGAAGTCTCTGATGGGGAGCAAGCAGGCTGTGTCTGAGCAAAGCAGGAAAAAAAAAGGGGGGGGGGGGGGGGGCCGACTTTCTGCCAGCCATGGAGAATGAAATTAAAGCAAACAAGAAAAAAAAAAAAAAAGGCAGCCCGGGGAAGGTTGTAATTACTGTACAATCGGCTATTCATTTAATGAAATCACACACCGGCACAGAGCTGATGGGAGGGTCTCGGCTGACGGAGGGGTGCAGATTAAAGTGGGGAAGCTCAGATGTTGTTGATATTTTTATTTGGGCAATGCTTTTCTGCTTTAATTATTTCAGACAAGATGATTGAGAAACAAAAAAAGAAAGGAAGAAAAAAAGAAAGGAATGGGATTGCTGGGGATGTGGGAATGGCTGTGCATGGAGGAAAGGGGAGGTGTGCTGGTGGGGGCTTTCTGTTCAGGCACAGATGGGTTTTGGGGCTCAGTACCATGGTCCCCCCCAGTCTCTTCACAGTCATCCCCTTTATTCCCAGCAAAACCCTTTTGTCATTCCCACAACGTTGCTGTTCCAGCAGCTGCCCCTGATGAGCTCAGTCACGGCAGGACAGTGTGTTAGCCATCACACCATCACACAACCTACAGACCCAGATGAAATATAATGAGGTGAGATGTCTGGCTTGCAGAGATTCCTGATGCCATACGCAAATGTTATGGGTCAGCTGCACCCTTCAGATACAGGGGGGAAAAGAATAGCTTTTTTAGAGCTTCCAGGCCTGTGTATGTTAGATAAAAGAGCACAGCAATGTCACCTGCAAACCTATGACCAAGCACTAGGAAGTGACCAAGCACAGATCTGCAGGACAACTTTAAACGGGGCTCCTTACACAAGGAAGGGTTACTCACACAGGCAAGGGAAAGGACTGGAAATACTCAGCCACAACACTGCAAGGTCATATTTCATTTCCGTAGTGTTTTCTCTCCCCAGGAGGCAGCCAGCAACCAAAGCAAAGCTCCAGCCTCTGAAGAATTCCCTTATTAAAGATTACCAAGCTCTCTTGCAGCTCCAAGATGTCTCTTAGGAACTGCTCAATTCACACAGAAGGTATTTTAAATTGTATATATGATATATGTATATTTTAAGTTTAAAAATATCCTTCCCCTTTCTATCATCCCTCCAGGTCAGGATAGAAGTTCTTTGACATTAAAAAGTTTTTTTTTGGCATGTTGAATTAAATGTTCCTGACTTTAACTAAAAGACACTGTAGGGCCAAGATAATTAACTGGGCTGATCTGGTGACTTATCTCCTTGTTCAGCCTCAGCAGCAATTCCTGCTACAGAGCTTTGATACCCATGGCTGGGTGCCCCACAAAACAAGAGAGTTTAGTCACCTTTTAGGACCTTTTTCTATCAAGCATACATTATTTTTTTTTATTTATTTATTTATTTCTCCTAGCATCAGCTTTGTATTTTTCCTCTGCCAGTGGAGATGAGCACCAGTGGAACCTGGACCGACACTTTAAGGTCAGGACGAACAGCAGCCTGGATTCTGCTTTTTGACTTGTGTTCCTCTTGGCATTCTTCATCTGACACTCAGGTTTTTCAATGCACCTGAGTTTTGGCTTGCATGGGTTTCTCTTTTATTTTAATGAGGTAAACCATAGGGGCTAAGTTCTGCCTGTCTCTCCCAGCACCGGTGTTAGTGATCTGCAGGCTCAAGGTAGGCCAAGGAGCTGGTTCTCCATCAGGTATGTAGACACGCTGTGGAGCTTCTGGCCACAGGGACAGTAATGATTGCATGCGCTCACATGGTGACTAAACATGCTGGTGGGAGAAAAATCCCTTGGGATAAAAAGACATTTCCTCCAGCTGTGACAGATTGCTGGGGGCTGGGAGGGTGTCCTGGAGCAGGAGCTCTGGGTGCTCCTACCATCCCTGCATCCCCTCCGAAGTCTCTTGTGGTGGCCATGGGTCTCTCACTGAGCAGAAGAGCTCATTTCTTCCTGCTGAGAGCCAAGGACAGGCTCGCCCAGCAACATGAGCACCAGCACCCCTGGTGGGGCAGCCAAGGGGTAAGAAGCCTCAAGGCTGCCTTGACATGTCCTCCTCTATCTGGAGTCATCCAGGGTGGACAAAAGCTCCCCTGGCCTCACATGCTTGGTGCAGGGCAAAAGCTGGGACCTTCCGGCAGTGGCAGGATGGACTCTGACTTGGCCAGCCCAGCTGATTGAATATGAATTTTGCAGTCCTCTGTCTAGATTTTGTCAGTTTAATACTAGTTTTTATCTTATTTTGATTAAATTTTCTGAGTAATCTACTGCTTGTTTTTAAATGTGGTAGGAAAAGAAATGGCATCTACAGGCAATGTGCAGGTTTTGCACATTGTTCTTAGTCCTTCAGTGTTGTTAGCCTGCAGTAAACAGATGAGAGTTGCATGGGCCCAAAGTACAACCATCCTCTAGAAGGAAGCTGATATGAATCTTCTCAGACTGCAGTGTTACATCCTTTTTATCTGCAGTTTGACAGGTGGTGTTGCTTTGGAAAAAAATCTACAACTTGTTCTTGATGGGTCTAATTCTGCCCTTGGGGAGGCACAGGAACTTTTTTTTTTTTTTTTGGTAAAGTCTACTGATGGGAAAAAAGCACAGATCTGTGCAGAGTCTGCTTACACTCAGGGAGGGCAGATGTGCTCATGGAGGATGCTGCAGGACTCAGCTTAAGAAAGTGTGCTGGGAAAGCCTCCCCATGTAAATTACCTCCCCATAGAAATATACTAGCATTGTTAAGGGTAACTTTGCTCTAATGGTGAATAACTGCTATATTATGAGAAATACAGATTTTTTTTCTCACTTGGAGAAAAGCCATTTTCTCTCTAGCTCTTTCCTAAGAGCATGAGTGCTATTGAAAGCCTCTGCTGTGCAGCTTCTCCCTTCATGGATATCCCTGGGGCCCTCACTGTCTCCTACTAGCTGCTTGAAGGCACCTGCCTGCCAGCCCAGAGCGCCTGGGGTCTCTCCTACTCTATCTGAGTTTATACTTGCAGGGACCAAACTCAGCAGCGGGCTTAGGTGGTGTGCCATTAGCTTTTAGTTACTTGTTCAGTATGGAAAGGGCTTATAAATAAGCCTTTATTATTACCTCTGTTTTGCATTGGCATAATTGTCAGAGCACTTTTGCAGTGCATGACAATTGATTTCTCTTCCCGGGGAATTTCAAACCCACCATGACCGTCTTCTCCAAGAGGGCCCTCACACGGGGTCTTTGAGGAAGGGACACATTTCTTCTGTCCCACTGAAACTATTCCATAGCAGACAAAAACTTTGTTGGTGAGCCAAATAATGCACGTGCAGCTGGTGTCCCCTTAGCTGAGCACGTAGGTTATGAATCTCTCTGCTTTTACCTTTACATCATGAAGCTCCTCAGCGGCTGGCCTTTGATGCATGTTTATAAGTAGTGTTTGCCCCCAGGAGCTCCCTGTTTCTGCAGGGAAGGATCAACACAGGTTTGGGTGGCATCGTCTCTCATGCTTGCCAGTGGGGTTCCAGTGCATACCCGGAGGGAATTGCCTCCAGGGCCTCGTGGAAGTTCACGCTCCCCACCCATCCCTTGTCCCCTTTGAGTGACAAGGGTATCAGCTATGCCATGGCTTTTGTTGCTTGGCTGCTTGCCCTGCAGGCATCATGCCTTTCCACAGCTACTTCTGAGTTGTCATCGAATAGGTCATGGTCACATCTGAGCCAAGCTAGACTTAGGCAGCTGACACAGAGGCTCCACTGCTCATTACCATTTCTACCCGGGGTAGACCTGCACCAGTTTTGGCCTAACGAGAATTCTGAGAGTAGAGCTGGGATCTGCTGGCCAAGGTTTTGAGGTAATGTTTACCGTACAATAATGCTTCTCTGATATAAACCAAGTGAGCGTGTCCTGCCTGGCTGAGTATAATGAGAGATATTCTCTGCTCAAGCTGTGTTAAGCTTTGGCTTGCAGTCCAACATAGCTTTTAATGTCTCTCCTAAGCTTTACTGTTGAATGTTTGCATCATTTCAGGAGAACATTGGAGATTACTTAACTGGGACAGCTTTGAGAGATTTGGAGGTTTCAAAGATCAGCAGACTTTTACATGAAAATGAGAGTATTTAAAACCAAAGCAAGGGTTACACTGACGGTCCATTCTTTATTTGAAGACAGCTTAGAAATGATTTAACAGGGTTAACTGCAGAAAGAAATATCCTAAAGTCCTCTAGGAGACATATTCTTGCAAGATTGCCAGCTAGTTTATAACTGAGATTCCTCATGCTCCGTGGGGGTAATTACTGCAGCTGGGTTGGAAAGGATTCGGTATTAAAACAGCAGTCAATGAGCTACTGAACAGACTCAAATCCACAAGGAGATTCTCAAAGCCTGGGCTGATTAAAGCAGAATAAATCTTGGACTGGATTGCCTGTCCCTGCCTGAAGGTCTTGCACGAAGGGGGATACGGTATGAAATGGGGCAGGCTGGCTTGAGCGGGTCATGCATTTTATCTGAGAAATGAGCTTTCCTTTTCTTTGGGAGGTTGCCTGGAAGAGTCACTTAATGTGAAAGCTGGAGGTAAGGAGTTTAGCACCGAGTTGTGTAATATCCAGTAGCAACATCAAAAAAAAAAAGAAAGAAAGAAAGAAAGAAAAAAACCTTTCTCTGCCAGCCACGACACTGTTTAAGCAGACACAATGTCCTCAGAGCCATGGGAGCCAAGTGACATCTTTCCAGTAATGCTGCTTGGGCAGTCGCTTACCTTCAGTAAGCCTGAAATAAAATCCACATGCCATCAGGCCTGTCAGTGCTACTGCTGGTGTGTATGGAAATGTGCTGTAGCTCACACTGCTCCCTTCCTGCCCCATGGGGTGAGGGTCCCAGGGTGCTGGTAGGCTCTTGGGTGCTGGGGCAGCCATGTGCCTCCAGAGGGGCTTCTCAAGGGGCTGCTGCAGTGCTGTGCTGTGCTCCTGCCTGGCATCCCTGTGATGGAAACAGACATCTCCCACCTTCTGATTCAGAGATGCTTCAGGGACTGAAAAGGGAAAGGAGCTGAGGCAGGAGCAAAAGCTGACATCCCTGCTGTGCTCACTGGCGCTCTGACTCACAGGCTGGCTCCAGCTCCGCCATCATCTGGGTCCCCTTCATGCTGCCCCCACCACAGACCTCAGCAGCCCCCGTGAGCAGTGAGGATCCCGCGGGCAGCAGCTACCTGGCCACAGGCAGCCCTGCGGTGAGAGGACAGCAGAGCATCATTGCATCAACTGTGGCCTCCTGGGCAGCTCTGCGGTTCTTCACATATTTTGTCTTGCACATCAAAGAAAGACTGATCTCTTGGGGACGTACACAGCCCCCATCACCATGGCAACATAGCATTTCACCAGGATCTTGAACTTGCTTATCCCTGTAGACCTGTCCTAAGGAGAGAAGCACAATTACCCCTCCTTTGAGGATGGGAGTTTGGGGACTGCAAAGCCAAGTCACATGGAGCTGAGCTGCAGGTTTGGGGATCCTGAGCGTAGCTAATGCTGTTTTCGTAAATGTGTTTCCACATTAGGGCTGGCACCCATGAGTTATTGCACTGCACGCTGGGATTTGAACCCGGCATGGTCCAAGCATAGAAGAGACGTGAGTCACAAGACTTTTTTTTCAGACCCTGCTGCCGCAGTGGTAGTTGCTGGTATATGTGCAATTCGGTAATAAATGCTTGTACAGAAAGGACACCATTAACTCCTGTGGCCTTTTCCCCCCACCTTGATCCTGTTCAAAAGCATTGATTTGCCAGAGTGTGTTTGGTTTATCTGGCACTAAAAAACACAAAATTGTCTTTTTCCAAATTGCCGGGGATATACTGTACCAATTGTATCCACTTAAATCTTCATTTTTTTTTTGTTTAATTTTAAGGAAAACTCAGAAATGATAGTTAGGGAGGAAGGATTAAACACCATCAGACTGGAGATATATGAATATATAGCTTATCTGTGTTTGGGAAAGTCCTTTCAAAGCCCATTTGAAGCCCGCATTCTCAGGAACATTGGTGAGCTCTGACAATTCCAGCTCTCTGCCAAAAAGGGTACAAGCTGTGACTGCAGGCTATCTGTTCTGCCAAGGAACCCTTTCTCTGGGGACCTTTGGGCTTTAAAAGCATTGTCACTGAAAAAAAAAAAAAAAAAAAAAAAAGAATCTAGAGTCAAAGGTGAAACAATAAATGGTTTTGCCAGAAGCAGCATGGCAACTGGTTTGGACAATGCCTGCCAGTGCTCATCCCACTGCGGTCATGGGCAAACAGGATTTACAGCCTGATATGTCCTTAGAGCCTTTCTCAGGCTCATCTCTCCAACTTTTTATCTCTGGCCTTAAAAGAAAGAACTTTCCAGGTCTGACAGCATTGGCTATGTTCTTAGCAAAGCCCTGCAGACCCTGGCCCCCTGGAGCCGGATCAGCAGGTAGCACCAACAGCACAGCCCTAACGCTGCTGAGAGACTTCCTTGAATTTTTGGCTGTTGAATAGCTCCATTCCCTTGCTCTTACTGTGGGATCGGGAAGCAAGTCATAACAAATACTTGTGTTTGAACAACTACTTGTTTTCAAAAGCTAAAGCGATTATGATGACTTGAACTTGTCTTGTTGGCTAGTGGATCCCAGGGCAATCCTAGTAGAAAGGAAAGTTTTTTCCCCTCCTAGGCTTCTGGAAACACTGGGTGTGCAAATATCTGCCAGGAGAGCTGCCACTGCTATTCTACTACAAGGCTTGGCAGAGATCTTGCTGTCTTGTTTCAGGTCTGGGACCTTGGAGTGAGAGCCTCGTCCTTCCCTTGAGCTGCAACCTGAGCCGGTGGGGTGCATTTGGACAGAAGGGCTTCTTTATGTGTTGTATCAGAAGCTTTTGGATGGCAACGTGCCAGTTTTGACTGAACTATGCTCAGGGAAATACCTCAGATCAGGCCTGGACAGAAGTCATTCAGCAGCAATGCTCCCTGGTGGGATTGGCTGTCTTCATGTCGAGGCTGCCGGAGGTGTCTCCGTCCAGTCCTGCTGTTGAAGCTGTTCCTCACTAAGCAGTAAAAATTTCACAGAGAAGGATGCCTGCCCGTATCACAACTCAGGGCTTACTGTGACTGCTGGAATGTCTCAGTCACATGAACACTCACTGCACCGTGCTAACTTCTACCAATACTTTTTTACAGGCATGCGTAGAGTTTTTTATTTTCTTTCAAATAACAATAATAATAACAAAAAAAAATCCCAAAGTCTCAGCTATGCTCTGATGCTGCATGAGAACATTTCTGAGCTCCTGAAATTGTTTACCGAACAGGAAAACCATTTCTTACCCAGTTCCAACTCCGCCTGGAGCGCTGAGGAGGCATTGCCTGTGCCTCTTGGAACGGCCTCACCTTGTGGAGAGCGTGCCTGTAAAACCCTCCTTGTCTTCTTTTTTTTTTTTTTTTTTTTTTTTTTTTTTTCTTTTTTTTTCTTCTACTTTTTTTAATCTTTAGCTAGCCTTGTCATCCTGCTTTGCAAGCTGAAAGCATGATGCTTCGTATCATTTTAAAAGAGACTGTACATTGAAAGATATAAAAGTGTAAACAAAAAGTTCATGTTTGTTGGCACAGTTTTTAAATGCAGACATCTGGGTTAGAGATGTGAGAAAATTGTAAAGAATTTGGGAAGGTTCAAAGGCTCATGTTATTAAAGTTTTAATAATCTCCTTTTCTGCCTAGCCCCAGCCCCCTGCTAGTCTTTGAATCATGAAGGAAAACGCCGTCTGAACAAGATTATAGTTAATTAGGGTAGGATCTTCTCTTTGAAAGCCTGTAGGAAGCTGTCCTGCCTTTTTATTTTTCAGACTAGAACGAGCTGTGTGTAGGAGGAGATACACGGCAAAAAGCACTTTAGTGCAGCGTTTTAATTTAAAGACTCCAGGGGCTCTGTTAAGTTTCTATAACACAGACTATGGTATTTTCACAATCACTTTGTTATGTAATCCCCAGAGAAATAATTCACCTGAGGTGAAATTCACACCTCGTAGAGGGGGCCGGGGAGGGCTGCCAATAAACGCGGGTGCATGGAGGCACAGCCTCCCGTGGGGAGGCTGGGGCCCACGGAGTCCTGACCTCCGCTGCCCTCCTAGCCCTCAGCATCCCCATGCCAGCGGCCAGCCCATGGCACCTGCCTGGAGCTGGTGTGCCTTCGCCACCACTGCTCAGGCTTTCCAGCCTTCACGTAGAGCAATGCCCATCACGCCGGGTCGCTGTGCTGCCTGCGAGGGATGCCGACTCTTCGGAGTGCAGGAGCAGCAGTGGAGCATCTTGTGGCTCCGCCTGCAGAACTGCAGGTAGCGTTGTGCGCACAACCCAGTGTTGCTCTCTGTCCATGATCAGTGCTCCCCATTCACCCAAGCCATGCCTGGGTGACACGAGTGTCTCCTCGAAGCCTAAGCCAGCAAGAAGTGGACAAAGGGTTGGGGCCCATGATTTGTGTTATAAAAGGAAACGTATCTTCTCCCTGAGTTTGTTATATAAAAAGCAAGCCAGCTATATTTCTGGCCTATTTTGTTTTTAGCGCTTGCAAGAAGTCCCAAGGGAGCCATTTTTTTAAAGAAAAATAGAGCGCTAAGAACCGTAATTTCCCTAACATAACAGTTCTATATTTATTTTGCTTTCTTTTCCTTTACACTCCCTGGCTTATAACAGCAGCGTGTTTCCCCATCTCGTCCTGGTCTCTCTAGCCCACTAACAACCTAATTAGCCAGTGCCCAGAGCATGAAGCGTTTCTGGCCTTACCTCGCTCCAGCCAGTCATTAACTAGGTGGAGAAGGTCTAACAAACACTGGAAAAAAAAAAAAGGTGAATTTTTTTAGAAGTTTGTTGAGTTTTACACCATTAAAATAGAAAAGGCCGTAAAAGAGGGGAAGGGGGGAGTAAACACATTGCCAAAATACTAAGTCAATTAGCTGTGTTAAAGGGCCAGGATTTTCTGATGTAGCCCGGAGTCTGGAATAGCTCTCGCCAGTAAAACACTTCCAGAAGTTCCAAAGAGCTACTTTTTTTTTTTTTTTTTTTTTTTTTTTTT
>NC_048894.1:16487237-16503594 GCF_011077185.1 Oxyura jamaicensis | reverse complement strand
TTTTTTTTTTTTTTTTTTTTTTTTTTTTTCCTAAGGATTTTGGTATTTAATCCTAAAAAAGCAGATGCTAAGAGATATTCTTTTGTCTTTCTTGTTATCACTGTATCTTGGGTGCTTTATACTCCGTTACAGGGAATTTGCTTCATACCCAGTGTGCTCCAAGATGCTTTCCTCACTCTGAAAACAAAGTTCCTCAAGCTTAAGAGCCTGAAATCAGCTGCTCAGGTATCTCACAACCTAGTCTTTCTTTCTTTTTCTTTCTTTCTTTTTTTTTTTTTTTTTTTTTTTGTAGGTGCCCCAAAGCAGTTTTTTTGACGTGAGGCAGGCAGTCGTGCTTGAACTCTGGAGCACAGATACCCCATGTAGCAGGAATCCTGATGAGTGGCAGCGAAGTGACTGGAGCCAGCAGCCTGTGGCTCTGGACGTGAGAATGCCATACTGCCCGAGGAGACACAGCCATACTGCTGAGAGCATGGTGTAACACCATGGTGGCTAGGTAACACCTAGCTCTGCTTTTAGGGACATATATTGTGGAAATGGCAATCCAGCAGGTCGATCACTGGGCCTTTACAAACTCAGCAGAAGGGAAGCATCAGCCGGTTGTCACTTCATTATCACGCAGGCAAGATCTCATTGAGCCAGGTCCAAGTGGAAATTTCCTGAGAAATCTGGGGTTGGAGCCAGTCATTAACTAAAGCACAGTGCCACAAAGAGTCCAGGTTTGCTGAATTCACACTTTTCAAAGGAGAGCTCCACTCACTCTCCCTAAGCATAAACCCTCCCACCCCTGAGGTGTATTCCCACCTGAACCTCCTGCAGCAGCAGAGCCCTCGAGTGCTGTTGCCTTCAGCTACCCAGCCTCTGAAAGAACAGATGGCATCGAGCCCAGAAGCAGAAAGACCTGTTTGCACTGCTCCATTATCTTAGGTGTCGCTAGCAGGGTTCCTTACAAACAACTCCCTCCTTTGAAGGGCAGACATCCCTTTGCCTGTGGAGAAGGGCTGCAAGCAGTGGCTGCCAGATTTATTCTTCTGTCAAAATTGCCTCTGAAGTACATTACACCTTTCTGAACTGAGTGCTCCCAGAAAAAGAAAGCTGAATTTTCTCCTGGGGTGTTGACCTGACCCATTGTCTTTTGTGGATGGATATTTTTTTTTCTTCCATTGGTTTTGAAGGGGCAGCCCATGAAAAAACTGAATAAAATCCATTGTCAGAAGGAAGCTGTGACCCAAAAGTGTGCTAAGCACCTTCTAAATGAATGCCTACAACCAGGTGAAGTATCTACTGAGAGAGTCTTTAGCAGAAATTAGTATTTGGAAATTCTACTATAAAGAAGTAGAAGCAGTGCATTGGTCAGAAATGCATTTATCAGGAATCCCCCTTTTGAAAAGCACTAGTACATATGGGTGTTCTGCAGGAAAATAGGGGTGTGGTGTTCTGCAGCCTTTAGCTCTGCCCTTGGCATGGGATTATCTCCTGGGAAGGATATAACATACCATTATATAGCATTCCTCTTTGTAAAGGTAAGCTATAGACTATGGGCGCTTTTATTTTATTTTATTTTTCTATTTTCTCTTTTCCTTTCTTATTACCTCTTGGGTTGTATGATAAATAAAGCTCCTGCAGAAGAAGGCTTGATGTTAAGCACATGAAAGATGAAGAGAGACAAGCAAATATATGCACATCATATTACTAATTTAGAGCAGCATCTAGAGTTATTCCAGATGCTGGAATTCCAATTTTTATTTTCCTGTGTAGCTTTTGCAATATAATGGGTTGATGAGTGCATCTTCTTTTCTCATTGTGGACTACACAATGATCAGGGGGTAAGAGAGGGACCCGTCATTACTATCACATAAAGCAACACGGGTGAAAACATTTGTGCAGTGGAGATTACTTGGGTCACCTCAAGTTTCTGCATTCACCACAAGTTTCTGCATTACTTTGAGTGTGCTGTGTGTGTCTTCAGGTGTAGTATGACTGCCATCATTAAAAAAGTGCTCTGCACTACTGAAGTTTTATTTTTTTCCTCTACAGCTTGAAAACATAAACAGGCTCTATTGGTTTAAGCATGTTAGTATAACACACTTTATCTGACTAAAATGGAACAAAGCCTTAGGCATACCATCTCAGTACTTAACAATATTATTTTATTAAACTAAGGAATGTGCTGTATCACACAGAGATAATGTGAGACAGGATTAGCTTCTTTCACTGTGAGATTTGGAGCTGAAATAGAGAAGAACTATAAATGTTAATGAATTTTTGAAAGAGTGTTTTTTTTTTTTTTTTTTTTTTTTTTTCTCCAAAGGGACAAGTACTTCACAGGTTAGTTTTAAACTATACGTGGTATGTAAGGCAAATTACATAATGAAATATGGGCCAAAGAGCACATTCAAACTTTGCACATTTCATTGCAGCTAGTCCTTTAATACAATGGTTGTACCTGCTTCAGTCATAGAACAGGAACTTCAGTCCAGTAGCCTGATAACTCAAGAGTGAGAAACATAAGAAAAGTGAGGAAAGTCACCTTCTTCAGCTACAAGGAAGGCAGATGAGAAAGGCAGAAAATGTTACCACAGTAGTCATTAACAACTGCTAGATGATGAAACTTTTCAAAATAAATATGTGACAGATTTACATAATTCAGTAACAAGGACTTTTCAATGTTATTGTCATAGGAAATGAGTGGGGATGCTGAGGTGTGTTCAAGACCTAGCCTACAGTTTGAAGGCAGACTATGTTAAAGAAAGGCAATAATTAACCATGAAAGGCACCAAGTGGTTTAATAATTGTTATTCCAAGAAGGAAAGTATCTGTAAAAATGGGACCAGAAAAGAAAGATTGATAAGCACAACTGAGTTACACGTTGGGTAATGAGCTGATGGGTCTATACACAGGAAGAACCCATAAATTATTTGCTAGGTAAAAGACAGTAAATATCAGGTATCGATTGAAGTGAACCACCAGTAAATCTGGGACTAAGTCTCTCAGGATTTTCCAAATGTAATAGTGCTTGTTCATCTTAGCCAGATTTCCTCATCTGACAAGTCTGAGAGGAAAGGATCCTCACCCTTTGTCTTGTGCTCACTTTGGCTCAGTTTCCACTGTAGTATAAAAGTTGCCTGGATGGTTTCCTTGGTCCATGACACCTCCAAAGCAGGCTGAAATGTGGTAGCTGGAAGGTGACCGTTTACAACTTAGCTTTACAACTGCTGTAACAGGCAGTCAGGAAAAAGGTAATTGAATTCTCTGAGTGTATAACGTACTTCAGAGAGAGCAATTGTGAAAATAAAAGGAATATGGGAATAGTCACTTCATAAAGCGTTACAGCGAGTGCAGATTCTAAACCTGAGTAACGGATGAAAGAAAAACAAGTGAGCTTTCGCCTTTTCTGCTTGTAAATGAAAAGTAAAAAGAGAACAAGAGAAAAGGGAGACCAGGCTGAATCTGTTGAGAAGACCATCTGATAGCCCTCTTTGGTTCACTCCCATTTTGCATCTTTGCAGTAGACCAAGGGGCACTCAATTAAACTAAAGGGCAACAACCATAAAACAAACAAGGGAAACATTTTGGTACCAAATTCACACTCAGCCTCATGGCTCTTGTCTCTTCAAGGAACTATGGGGGTCCTGAGCTAGCATGGTGCATGGGAGGATTAGGTTTTCCAGGAGATACTGAGACTATCTAGTATGGAAGTGCTTGGATCTGGACAGTCAGGGCAGAAATGTAAATGAAATACGAGCAGCCACGTATCAGAGGTAAAGTGAGTGACTTGCTAACTTACCAGCAGTGGGCTTTCCTGCTGCTTACCCCCTATCCACACTTACCTAGTAAGGAGAATGCAAAACATGAACCAGAAGAACTAACACCTGTGAGAAGACAGCTGTTTTATTTAAACGATCTTCTTCGAAGCCTCTGGCTGTTTCTTCAAGCCAGATTGCATAACCAGCAGTGATGGGTGAGCCTTGGAGCCTTTGGATGCAATCTGGAACTGTTTCCTTGCAAAGAGCATTAGCTCTTTGATTATTTTAGTCTCTGTTTATCTGCCTTTTTGTAAGTTCACATTAGCTTTGAATTAATTTCAAAACTCAGCTGAAACTGTCATATCTGCCTAGTTCTGAGTACAAACAAGTGCAACTCGGAGGAAGGAAATGATTTTGTTCAAAGAGGAAGCAAATTAGGCATAGCTTGCAATAAATTTAGATAAATTTCTAGCTAAACCTAGAATTTTGATTTTATTATCTGAAAGCTGGCTGGGAAAGTACAGATTTCTTTGTGAGATTCCCAGTAATCAAGTATCCTTTTTAGGGAGTTTTTTCTGCCTTTGAACCTTGCTACAAGGCAGTTTAGAACTGTATGAGAATGTAGAAAAGACCATGAAGCTGATGGAACTATTCCAAACCTCTGCAACATTTCCTATTGAATTTTCAGTGCCATTTTTCTAAATGTCCTATTTTATCTGAAGAATCTCTCACCATAGTTCTGGGCTTTCAGATAGATCCTGAAACTGTGTGACAGATGGGCTAAATGCCAGGTCTTTAGAAAAGGCTCCAGGATCCTTGCTTTGTGTAACTGAATGGTGCATGAAGTCCTTCATTGTCTTGAGCCAGCAGCTGAGCAATGGCTCTTCGTCCTGTGTCCCACCTCACGCCAGCCCAGGCAGCCCCAAGGAGCTTGTGCTCACCAGCTGAGACAGGTCAGGGGTAAGGATTTACCGAAGAAGGGGAAAGACTTAATGACAGAGATGTGTTTCAGGGGAGTTTGATTAGCATTGTTTGTTGGTTGTTTTTAGAAAGTGGTTCCAGGGTCTCCTGTTTCTACGGGATTCTCCTCTCCCCTCCTTTGTCTCCCTTGCTTTTTCTGTCCTTTACTTTTTGCTGTTCTTTTTTGTTGTTAGCAAATGTCTGGTCTCTTGGTTTCAAGTTTGGGATTGGTTTAATGGTACTTTGATCAGATGCCTGTTGGTAAAACGTGCACTCTGTTGACGTCAGCAACATTAATCTGTCTTCAACAGCTGAAGACATACCTCCTTTAATTCCATTAAACAAAATTTAACACATGCAATTTAAGAAAGAAAGAAAAAAAAAGCAAAATCCCTTGCTGGCAAAATGCATCTGCTCTATCCAGCACTGGAAAAATGCAGTTATTGTGGAATTGGTCTCATAGTAACAGCAACAATAAGGCTGTGGTAAGAACTTTGGATTCACTGGTGATGTTGGAAACATGAAGAGCACATCCTCGGCTTGAATGAGCGCTCCACCTCCAACAGCACATGGGCCCAGCAGCACCCCTGGCTGGGACTTGCCACCATGGGTGGAGGTTGCTGATGGATCTACACGGGTAGATGTTTATGGCTGGCCCCATCAAGGGTGAGGAGCTCTGGCTCAGGAGCAGATGGAGATAGGGCTGAACAATGGGCCTGGCAGCGGCGGCCCCCTTCTTGCAGAGGCTCTCACAATGCAGCCCTGTAGCCTCAGCGCTGCGCATTGTTCTCGTTTGGTTGAGGCTCCTATTCAATTAGCAAACAAGAATCCCTTCCCCTGCACTGCTGCCGGCTCGATGCTATCACTCTGGTCCTTGGGTAACCACAGTGGTTTGACACAAGACAGCTCCGGCTTGTGAGCTGCGCATTGATGTGGGCCTGCTTGGAAAGAGCTCGCGGACATCTGGTCTGAATCTCCCTCCCATTCACATCCATGTCACCCGTCACTTTCTGAGGGACTATAAATAACTTCTGGGGTTGATACTGTGTGTGAGGATGGACCTTGGGAACCGGATCATCCCTTCCCTCATGTGACTGGTGGGGAGGGCAGCAAGCGTGCTTCTCCGGTGAGGCCTAGGAGATGGAGGGCGGCCAGGCGAGTGCATTGTTCCTCTCTGCGGGGCTTTGCTACAAGTCTCTTCTCCCTCTCCACTCCAGCGGCAGGAAGAAGCGACCCGTGATTTCTTGTGCAGACATGTAGAGTCAGATTTGGGAACAACTATTTCTGTGTCAGGTCCAGTTTGCCAGCAGGATCCTGACTGATGTCTGTGGAGGGTAATGCTTCTTCATACAGGGTTTAGCATGGGAGATGTTCTGTGGGGCCTAGGATATACACAAGTTTTTTTTTTTTTTTTTTTTCCATCACATTTCAAATTGCCTCTCACTCTGTGATGTGTTTTCGCATTTTTTAAAGGAAAACCAAAAGGAGATGTGTTAACTCCACTCCCCCTACTCCCTGTGGTTTTGTGGGAAGGCTAATACTAAGTTAGGTCGGAGGCACACATCATCTAATATCTGCATTAGGGTGTGTGGCTCCTGTTGTGATTTTGTCAGCCCTATGGCTGGAAGATCTTACATTTCCTGGATCTTACATTTCCTGGATGTGAAACTGCATCTGAGCATGATGAAACTTGGCTTGTCGTCTCTTCCTTTTTCCTCCTGCCCCACCTGGTTCTGGTTTCTGGTTCACGAAAATGCTGATGAGACAGAGACATCCTAAGCCAGGAGCTCTTCTAACAAAGGAATAAGGTCAGTGGAGACAGGAGTAGGCAGTGCTTGGGTGCCAGTGAGGAGAAACACACTGGATGCTGGGTAGGGGTAAGGAAAGGAGCTGAGGGGAAGGCAGGATTTAGAGTGGAGCACCTACTCTGCTTTTGTGCTTCCTCTTCAATAGCAAGGAGTTGGTGTACTTGGCAGCAGGGCTGGGACAACAAGAAGGGCTACTGAAAATCATCAGATTTGTTGTCCTTCCTCCCTTCCAAAGGTGGTTTCTTCCCCCCAGGGACTTCGTCCTGAGTGCCAACCACTCAAAGCTGTTGCTATGATATATTACGTAGACCAGTCACGAAGCCTCCTACAGATGATGCTTTTACGATGCTGGTGTATTCTATCTGTTTTGCTTGCATCTGCTCATCAAGGTGTGCTTTCCTCTTCCACAATTAACATTGTGAGGCACAGGTTCAAAATCCACTGGACCTAAGGGAAACCTTCCAGCCTGGTAACATTTTTGGGTGGAGAGGATGAGAAGTCATTCCTACAGAGCCCTGGAGGATGCAGCTGTGGGGATTCCCTCACCCCCTGTTCCCCACCAGCTTTTCAGTGGCTTGGGAACAAGGAAACACTTGGTAAACTTAGGGGAAATATTCAGAAAGTTCTCTTCAGAGAGACTCAGGGCTTTATAGTGAATAAAGTGCAATTCATCCAAGCTCTAGCTCTGGCTAAGGAGAAACTGTGCTGTTGTGAAGAGTGTGGTCAGTCCAGGTCAGATTAATGTCATTGAAAAGCAGCGTGGGGATGCTGTACCCTCAGTGTCTGGCACGAGGATAAATGGTGTTACCAGTTTAATCTTCATATTAAGCACATGTTTGTTCTCAAAAAAGATCAGTGGCTGGCTGGTGGCATGGCAACAGCCCATGACACTTCCATATAGGAGACTTGGGTTTGAGGAGGGTGAGGGGGAATGTTGCCTCTAGGAAATTAAAAATTATAACTACAGCCTACTTAGCAAACGTCTGACTACGCCCTTGTAACTACCACACTGCATCACAGGGGAAGACTTCTTATTTAAATGTCAAATAGCAACTTTTTTCCCTGATGGCTTTTATAGGTAAATGGAAAAAGTCTGGCAGCTAAAGGATTTTTTGGTTGAATCCTTTTTGTTGTTGTTGTTGTTGAAACCATTTTCTTTCCAAGGGAATAAACTGTGTTCAGAGAAACTTTTTTAAAAAGCTGAAGGTGTTTCAGCTCCAGACTGAATTTATGCACATAGTTTATTGCCACAGTAGAAGTAGCCTGAAGAGAGAGAGCAAACTGCTGAGTTGTCATACCTGCCACTGAACAGGAGAAGAGCTCCCATCCCAGCTCTCCATGAGGCCTTTGACCATAGCTTTCAGTCTGGATGTAGCCATTATATTTTTCCATATATTTTCGTACATGAAATGTCTGAGTATCGCTTGGAAGCCTAGAGTCAGCTTCTTAGCTTAGTGGGGGATAATCTACAAGTTGCAGCCCAGAAAAGGCTTACAACTTCTTTAAATTATGATATGGAAATAAGTAATGGTTATGACCTCTGGAAATGTAAGGAGAGGCTCAGCTTAGCTGATGAGTAGATTATGCAGCTGTATCTTTGTATGAGTGAAACAAGACAAAGTTGGAATTAATGTGTGAGCCATTAGGTACAGCTTCCCCCACTCCTGTTTATCTTTGTCTGTTTTTAGACTTTACCATTGAGCGATTCATAAAAAATGTGTGCTATGCTTCCTGAAGAAGATAAGCTTCCCTAGGCCTCCTTTTGATTTAATTGCTCTTTAGTGTAATTGGACTAGCTGAACAAAACCAGCAACACACAAATAAAGCTTTTGTGTATCTCCTTCTTAAGGCCTGTTTTCTAGTGTGTCTGCTTAGAATGATCAATGTTTTGGGCAAAGAAGTGACACTGAATGGAGACAAGGGTGCAAACTTGGAAGTGGGTGGAATGAGTATGGATCTGTTTGACTTCACTCATCTCAGCAGCCTCTGAGAGACCTACCAAGGTCTGCAAATGCTGCCTTGTTTTGTGCAAGGAGGAAGATTAGAGGAGGTAAAGAGAGTTCAAACCATGGAACGGGGCAGGACTGTAATATATCATGGCACAGCATGCATCTTTTTTATATTCCTTTGGCCTGCTGTGGATATCTGCCACAGAAAACTTATCAAGTTCCTTCTTAAAATTATTTTTTTCTAACTCCCCTGGAAGGCTGCTCCAGCCCTCTTCTCTGGTGGATAAATGAATATGATTGTTATTTCATTCTTGATTTACTCATGGCAAGTCTTGTCTTTTGGTTTAAATATTTCTCCTCTAGTTCTTGTTTATGCCAGCCATTTACCTTCTCAGCCTCTGTGTTGCTAGATGATGCAAGAGCTTCCCACCTCTTCTTAAAAGATGCTTTCCAGTTTATCCCTCATCTGAGTAGCCTTCTTCTTCAGCATGCATCAATCTAGCACAAATCCTGGGCACATGGGTGTAGGTCCATTCCAGAAGACTAACTAGAGACAAGCATTTGGCCAATGGGACTTGCACTTGTTTTATTGTCAATATGATTTTTTTTTTCCTCTTTTAATTTGCACTCTCCCAGGTAATACTTGGGCTTGGTTTTGGAGCTAGCGAAGGCCAAAGACCATTCTTAAAATGTAATTTGTGCTTGACTCTGGTGGTCTTACAGACATATTCTGTGCCATGCTGCTTGACCTCCAAGCCAGACAGCAGTCCCCAGTGTGTTTTCTTTCAGTAGTATATGCGTACCCTTGGTGATCAAAACAGGGCATGGTCAAAAACTTGATGAGGTCCTGCAAGTGCGTGGCATTTATTGATTTCAGTAATACTTTCCTTACTGTAGTGGAAATGCTTTACTTCATTCTAGGTGACATTTACCTTTTCCAGTGGTTAGGCCGCACTGCTGGCTTGTAGTCACATACACAGTTGGCATAAGCTCCTTCTTAGTAATTCTTAAGTGCACAGTTTTTTATCTTATTTAATGGCATTTCCCCCCATGTCTATCATTTCTCAAGACCATTGGCCTCTTATGTAAAATTTTGCTGCTTCTCTGTATGGGCAAGGCTTCTCAATGCCCAATCGTCAGAAGGTTTCACTAGACACTCTTTTGTGCCATAATTGTTGAATAAATACATAGGATTGATGCTGACTCTTGCAAAACTGCTAGTGATTTTCCTCCTTTCAGCTTAACCCATTGGCACCTCCCTTTTAGCCAATTCCTTGACTACTTTGCAATTCTTATCTTAATCCCCACTTTCTCTACTTGAACTAATAGTTTCCATCTGGCAGGGTATCAAATGCTTTGTTCTAGTCCAGATAAATGACATCTTCCCATACCTCCTTTGTCTGTAAATCAAGATAAGAGTATTCTGGTAGACAGGCAGAAGCTGCCTTTGTTAGAGGTATGTTGCATTTTGTTCCAGTTTTGGTTTGTTTCTATGTTTTTTGTTTCTCCTTTTCTCGATATAGTTCTAAGCCAGTGATTTACTCTGTAGAGCCCAGAAGACATTTATATCACACATAATCTTTTTTTTTTGTAGCCTTCAAGGGGACAGCTTTTCAACCCAGGTTGTGTCAAACTAGCAGCAGTAAAAGGCTGCTGCCCAGGTCCCACACCAGCATTACTAAGGCCACAATGCTGATTGCCACAAAGATGAAGCATTGCTTCTATGGAGCCCGCAAGTGAATTGCAGAATTATTTTTATTGTTTCCAGCTTGACAACTCACCTGCTAAGTACGTTTCTGTGAAAAATACCCCCCCCTCCCAACTTTGGGAATGTGTTGTAGTCTTGTAGGTAGCATTAAGATAGGACAATGCTCTCCTGGTTCACTTCTGCACCCAGCTCATCCTTTTAAAATCCAGACAGTTGTTTTGCTACTGTGCATTACCTGGCTTAAGAGATTGCACATCACTGAGCAAAAACTGTCCCTGTGAATGTACAATGGCTTGTCACTGGCCCTGCATTTCCATTTTGTACTGCTTTTAGCTCTGTCTAGAGGCAGCCTGGTCACTGTGTCTGTTGCAAAAAGGTCTCAGCCTCCCAGCTCTTGTTTCTAGCTTGGAGGTGGTAATTTCCATTTGCATGGCTTCTTTCCACTTGCAGTGCTGTGTTTACAGCTCAGTTCATGTTCACTGTCATCAGCCCTATTAAAATCTGAGGAAAAATATTAAAAAATTGAAGCCAATCACCACGGAGTGTTTGTCTTCCCAGGGGTACATTAAGAGCCTTCTGTCTTGTGGGTGAACATCAAGAACTAGTGAAGCGAGGCCCAGGATACAACCCACTAATCCCACTAAACCCACTTCTGTGCCTCATTACACTTTCTAATTCAGATAGTGTAAATTTAACAGTTGTGCCTGTATTTTCTCTCAGACTGTCCATGGTACAGGCATCAGCTAATGCAAGGAGTGGGAGATGTGGTGTCGCACATACAGCCCAGCTGTTCACAAACACAGCCTGGCACTGGTGTATTTGTAGAGCTGGTGCTGACTTTTCTGCTGCCACATCTTTCTGTTGGCCAGTCTAAATAAACATGAATTGGTTGGTAAATCACTTCCTCTCCATGGAGCTCAAGCTCAATGTGATGATAAAGCACGGTGACTATGTGGATTTGGTGCCGGCCGGGATACGTTTGCATGCACTCTCATCCTAGTGTCAGGTGTGATATATGTATCTGCTTCTGGCACACAGGATGTAAAAATTATTGTGGTTCTAAATACATGATTTAACAAATGTCACTGCAAATTAATGCAACCACAGTGGAAAAGATACAAACCTCTTTCATGATTATTACTTGCCTCTAACACCTATCTCCAACAGTGAAGAGAAGATTCCCTGTGGGTAGATGAAGTTTACTCTCAGGAGTTAAGAACAGTAATTAAAACTATGTAAGTACAGTCATTAATTTTCAGTTTCTGAGCTGAGATGACATGAGCTGCCAGTAACAACTGAGCTAATACTGCTTCAGTTCCCTCTCTGTTTTCTCTTCTCCAAACAGACCAGGGTACGAAAGGCGTGCTAAGCCAGGCTCGCTTGTACTATTTATTTTCCCCTTTGCTGTTTTGCTTCTTTTCATTTTTAATTACAAAAGTCGGGCTCTTTCCAGGCAAGGATCTGCACACACAGGGAGAGTGTGCAGATGCCTGCAGGCCACTGCTGCACAATCTGCAGAAGGCAACAAAGGAAAACAAGCTTGCGGGTGCTATACAATGATGTCCGTATGTGTAATTCCTATAAGGGTCCACCCCTCCTCTGAAGCCTTCAAGGGGCTCTCAGGCTGAAAGGGGGCTGTGAACCAGAGCTCTGGAGTAAGCCTTTGTTCACAGCACTCTCATTTCTGTGTGCTTATTTATTTGTACAACCTCCCTTATCTTCTCTTGTGTGCCTTGCCATTTCCTTAAGCTCACATCTCTGCTTCTTGACCTATTCAACTTCTTTCATTCATGACGTCAGCGCTTTTTCACATTCCCCTTCATTCTGACCCAGAATAAAGCCCAAGCTCTCTCCTGCATTCTTCCTGTGAAGCACTGGCCGTGTTCTGTGTGTGTTCCATGCCTCGGTTTCAGGAAGAAAGGAAGGTCTGTCACTTGGATGGTTTTGATAGCAAGAGCCTGTTTGGGAAAGGGAGGTAGAACTCCTTTCCAGATAGCTCTCTGTTGCACTGCTTTGTGCTTGGTTACACGTGGTTTCTGGTTTTGTGGACCTGTTGTCTTGACAATTTGACCCAAAAGGCTGCAGCACATGGTCACACTCCTCCAGTGGCAGCCAGCACTTTGCTGGGCTCAGAGAGTCAGGAAATGTTGCAGACTGGCTTCAGATGGAGCTGCACCACGGAGCAGGGCTAGGGATCCCCATCAAAGGACATGTGCCTCAAAAGAGCCTCCTGCTGTGCCCACCCAGCCCAGCTCGGGCCACCCACTGCTGCAAGTGTCACGTTGCACTGTGTGGGTATGTGTGGTGGTGTCTGACGTCTCACGTGTGGAGCAGGAGATACGCTGAAGCACCCCTCACCTTGCAGCACCTGCCTCTCCTGTGTCTGTGGAGCACCAGTGCCCTGCTCCAGCCTGGGGCATGGGACCAGGGGGGATGCTGTGGCCCCACACTGCATCTGACGTGTTGCAAAATGCTCCAGCCCTTCTCTGTGGTGTGACCGCACGCACACATGAGATTCTTAAATCACCCTGACAGACTCTTGTCCAACCCTAGGTACTCAGGCTGATGCATGGAGGCTGGTGCTCTGGAGTAAGGCTTTGTATACTTCACTAGGCATAAAGCAGAGCCAGGACAACTGCAGTGGATTTCACATGTGTCTTATTATAACTGAAATCTGAAAGAAATGCACACACCTTGATTTTAATTATTTAAATCCACCTTGATTTAAAGGTGGCAGGATTTTGACTTTATACCTCATATCGCGTGCTTCATAGTGTAGAGCAAGTTCTTGACTGTCCTTCCAGATGGCACGCAGATCCCATCCCCCAAATACAGTATACCAGAATTAGTATTTTAGTACTTAATTTGTCTTTTGGCAATTTAGGCTTGCCATGCAAACTGCTTTCTTTGATCACTTGGAAAAAAAATACTGGTAAAATAAATTAAATGAAAACTCTTGACTTAAGTTTAAAAACAACTTCCTTCTCATTAGGCTTTCCACGGGAACCATGTATCATATTTATTTAAGCGTCGAAGAAAATATTTAGCCTATCCACAAAGGTTAAGTAATCAGCTGATAAGATTTGTAGCTAAAGTATGTTTAAATGTACTCATTAAACATAGTATGTGTTAGGTAATTTTTCAAAAGTTCTGCTTCTACATGTAAACCATTAGGAAGTGGAAAGGAAAAAGTCAAAAAGAACCAAAGCATTCCTTGTGAACAAATACAGTTGTGCATTGTATAGACTGCAGCTCACAAGAGTCAAAAAGTCAGAATAACAAGACCCAGAAGAAGGCTATAATGATACAATTTATTCTTCAGCAGCAACCAGGAGAACTAAACCCAGCATTTTGCTCTAAAAAAAGGACTAAGTATTTTAGCGCACCTTGTAATTTATGTCTATAATAATTGGAGATGGAAGGTTGCATATAACTTATAAAAGGCTCAAAGCCTGGGGAAACAAGCTTTTCTTGGTGAACTGAATTTGCTTTCTATCTCTGGCAGAAAATATTTTTTCATCTGATTGGTTTTACTGGTATACAGAAAATAAATGACTCTATACTAGGTTTCAGTAAAAGTGAAAAGCTTATTTTTCCTTAATAAAATATACCAGAAACATAATTAAAAAGAATACTTTTAAGAATCAGACTGTTTGGGGTTTGTTTTCTGTAATCTTTTCTTCCTGATTTGAAGTTCCACTTTAAGCAGAAATCAAAACTGTCAATCATTGTCTAAAAGAATCAGACAAGAAGAGATCTCTTTTTGTTTAAACAAACCCTTTCCTTTGAAGACTCTCAGCCTGGTCTTTGTGATAATGTGAATGACATCACTGGGTAAACAAATGTGGGGGTGAAAAGACATTTTATACCATCTGCAAAACTCAGAATTGAGCTCATGAGATGCCATCTGTGGGATCTATATTAAAGATTTGATTCTGTTGCCTTTATTAACAAATTGTCTTATTTTTGGGGTAATTCCACTCATTCTTCCTGTGCTATGCCTGATGGTGGAGAGCAACTTGCAGTGAGACTAGGGAAGGGTTAGGTTGCTGCTCAGTAGGTGTATGGCAGGGACTGGTGACAAGGCATTATAGTAAGAATTAAGGGATCAGTGCTGTGTAAGAGAAAAAAGCTCTTGACCTGCAGTTTTTGCTTCAGTGCAGGAGTTGTGGAGTTGCCTATTTCTCTATTATGGGACAGATGTGAGAGCAGGCAAGCAGGGCGATCTCTTTTGGAAGTACTTGCGACTTATGCCAGAGCTTTCTTTCCCCCTTCTTCCTCTTCTTGGCCATACAAACGGCTGTATTTATTGAGTCACCAAAAACCATACGCCCTTGATCATATTACAGTGCACTTCTGGTCATATGGCGAGAATACATGTGTGTAACACATCACATGCATGTGGTCTTACTGCTGGGTGCACTACAGCTAGCTACGTGGTGGGATGTGGAAGCAAATTCCCCTCTCCGACCTGTGCTGAGCGCTGGGAGATACCTGCATGCTGGGTGTTTTATGGATGCCTGTCAGCTATAGGCTGAGGTTGTGGGATTTTGGAAGAAAGGGTGATGATGTAGGCTGTGAGTTTGGTGCATGGTAAGTGGGCAGTCCTTGGCAGCAGGCAGCACATGGGTACCACTGGGTCAAGACTCTGTCAATTCTATCTAGAGGGAACTAATTTATCTGTCCTGACAAAATTATGACTTTATCCAAAGCCAGACAGTGGCGTGCAGCCAGCATGGGGTGACTGCTGCTGCACCTCTTCTGTGAGCAGCTGCAGGAGGAAGGAGGTGGTCATGGATCGACGTTACCCGTGGACCAGGCAAGGTACCATCACCTAGCACAGCACAGTTCAATGACCTCTTTTATTGCATGGCTGTGGAGGTGCATGCGGACTTTTTTTAAGAGCAAAAGCACTTCTTCAGCTCATGGGTTTTGTTTGCTTTCAAAAATCGTTATCTGTCAGCCTTGGTGACCCTTTCCCAACCTTTTGGCAGTGTTGTGACATTTCTTAGAAAACCATTTGGAGAAGCTGGAGAGACAAGCACTGCCTGGGCCCGTGCCCTGCCATGGCTGATGGCTTTCACCAGTGCTCGTAGGCAATGTGTGGAGACAAAGAGTTAATGCTGAGGTTTCATAATATTTTACAGCACAACAATCAATCACGGAAAACTGGCTGTCATGTGAGCTGCGTCCTCACCCGGCCCCTAATGACCTTCAGACCCGCTCTGAATCACAGGCCATAAATGCTCGAGTGCCCTGGCAGCTCTTGGGCATCGTGGAGGGCCCTTGACATATCAAAATAACGGGGAAATTTATGTATGCACAATATGCATACGCACAATTAAATAACTAACATTTCAAATGCTAAGTATAAATCAGAGGTTTGCAAAACTCTGGTTAAAACCGGGTCGTTTGAAGTGAAAGGAACTGTGCTTTTCCAATACAAATCTGATCATCATGTGTTGCCCAAGGAAATGTGTTCAGCTCAATAGCTGAATGGCTGGGATTTAGTTCTGCACAAAGTTTTGTCTTTTCATCAGCAAATTAGAAGCTGTTTTAACCATAATCTGTATACTTTTCAGTGCAGCCAAATTATTAGGTTTTCAGGGGTTCACATTTTTGTCAAAAGCTCAAATATCCTGTGGGAAGCAGAAACTTATGGCAAAAATTCTAGTGTTTTTCTTTTCTTTTTTCTTTTTTCTTTTTTAGATTTTATTTTCACTGACAAATTTTTCTCTGATAAAAAAGATAGATGAAGAACTCTACACAACCCTAAGCTGTGTCCAGACTGCAATATGGTATAAGATGCTTAAATGTTAATTTACTGACACCATTCCATTGACTGCTGGTTTTAATGGACTCCTACCACATTCACAGAGAAAGAAAACAATTTGGGATTATTTTCTGTCCAAGCTCTTTGGACAGACACAGTGAGACACTTGAACACATGCTTAACATCTTGGCACGGGAGCTGTGCCATTGACTTTAGTGGTGTAGCTCATGTGTTTAGGCTTAAGTGTGTGCTGGAAAACAGAGATTAGAGTAACTGAGTTCAGAACTGCAGCCATGAAAAAAAATCTGTATTTGCAGTCAAAACTTGACTGGGGCAGTGGGGATAGAACAGTGATGCAGTATTTTATTTATTTTATTTTATTTTATTTTATTTTATTTTATTTTATTTTATTT